>NC_059207.1:14917539-14920039 GCF_020615455.1 Coregonus clupeaformis
GAGCTTCGTTTCTGGGCTCAGCTCTTGGGTTTGAAGTGCTTTAAATTGCAGACTTGAATTTGGACTTGAATTTAGATGTAGCCAAAATTTTAATGATCTTTTCTGTATTTTTATTACTACTGGAAAGCGGCCCAATTCTGCCCTACATGCATTAGTTGGTGTATTTCTCTGGACTTGAAGAATATTCCGACAGAATTCTGCATGTAGGGCTTCAATTGGATGTTTGTCCCATATTTTAAAGTCCAGTTTATTGAGTGGCCCCCAAACCTCACTTCCGTAAAGAGCTATTGGTAGGATTACACTGTCAAATATTTTGGTCCAAATTCTAATTGGGATATTGATTTTGAATAATTTCATTTTTATTGCATACAATGCTCTGCGGGCTTTTTCTTTGAGTGCATTCACTGCCATATTAAAGTTTCCCGATGCAGATATGGTCAGACCAAGGTATGTGTAATTTTTAGTGTGTTCAATTATGGTGTTGTTCAGGGTGAATTTATATTTGTGTTTCTGACATCTGTTTTTTTTGGAAAATCATGATTTTAGTTTTTTTGAAATTTACTGCCAGGGCCCAATTATTGCAATATTGCTCTAGAATGTTAAGGTTCTGTTGAAGACCTTCTTTGGTTGGTGATAGAAGTACCAAGTCATCAGCATATAGCAGGTATTTTACCTCTGTGTCAAATAGTGTAAGTCCTGGGGCTGGAGAATGGTCTAACATGTCTGCTAACTCATTGATATAAATGTTGAAAAGATTTGGACTCAAACTGCAGCCTTGTCTCACACCTCGGCGTTGTGAAAAGAATTCTGTTCTTTGGTTTTGATTTTTATTGCACACTTGTTTTCTGTGTACATACATTTTATTAAGTCATACACCTTACCACCAAGCCCACTTTGGAGAATTTTGTAGAATAGCCCTTCATGCCAAATAGAATCAAATGCTTTTTAAAGTCAATAAAGCAAGCAAATATTTTGCCCTCTTTTTTTTTGGTGGGCGTGTTTTATTAATTAGTGTGTGTAAGGTGTATATATGGTCAGTAGTGCGATGGTTGGGGAGAAAGCCAATTTGACATTTACTTATTACATTTTTCTCTTGAAGAAAGGTTTGAATTCTTGAATTCAAAATGCTACAGAAAACCTTTCCCAAGTTGCTGTTTACGCAAATTCCCCTGTAATTATTGGGGTCTGATTTGTCTCCACATTTGTGGATAGGGGAGATGAGCCCCTGGTTCCAGACATCAGGGAAGCAGCCAGAAGATAAAACTATGTTGAACAACTTAAGCACAGCATTTTGCAACTCCAGGTGTGCTGTTTTTCAGCATTTCATTTCTGATGTTATCTAGACCACAAGCCTTCTTTGATTTTATAGATTTTAGCTTTTCATTTAGTTCTTGTTGGGTTATTGGGTAATCTAATGGATTTTGGTTGTTTTTAATGACCGATTCAAGGATGTTCAATTTTTCTTGAATTTCTAATTGGTTCTGTTGTAATTCTTTTTTGTGGGATGTTTTTGTATAGATTATCAAAATACGTTTTCCAAATTCCTTCATCTTGTATGGCTAATTCTTGTGGCTTTGTCATGCTTAAATTGTTCCACATGTCCCAGAACTGATTTTGGTCAATTGCACTTTCAATTTCATCAAGTGTCTTGTTGGTATAATTCAATTTCTTGCGTTTTAGTGTATGTTTATACTGTTTCAGAGTTTCAAAGTATTCATAGCGTAGATCTGGGTTGTTTTGCTGCTTATGTTTTTCATTTGAAATTTGTCTTAGGTGTTTTCTAATTGTTTTACATTCGTTATCAAACCATTTTTCAGAAACATTTTGTTTTTTGTTTCTGATGTTGCATTTCTTTGGTTTTCTCAAATTTGCTTTCGATGCTGCTTTTTGGAAAATGTTATTTATGTTTTGAGTAGCCGAATTGACACCTTCTTTATTGTTTTGGTATTGTGAGTAATTGAAAAACTGTATAGAGTTCATCATTTCATTTGAGTTCAATGTTTCAATGAATCTCTCTGCACTGTTTTGAGCCCATCTGTACGATTGGTTCATGTTGTAGAGTTTATTCGGCAGTTTTTTTGAATGAATATTGCCGGTTAATTTCTTCAGAAACACGTTGATCTGACTGTGATCTGACAATGGTGTCTGTGGTCTGACAGTGAATGCACTAATGGAGGAGGGGTCAATGTCAGTGATGGCATAATCGACTACACTTGTCCCAAGAGCTGAGCAGTAAGTAAACTGACCTAAAGAGTCCCCTCTGATTCTACCATTAAGCATGTACAGGCCTAAGGCTCGACAGAGATGCACTAACTCCCTTCCCATTTTGTTCAGTATTTGGTCAGGACTGTTTCTATTATTTATAATTGGGCTACTGTACAAGGAGGGGTGTCCCAATATGTGGTGGTTACCTCCCGCATCAGTGTAGTCAGGCTCAGAACCTGTTCTTGCATTGAAATCTCCACAAAGAAGCACTTTACCCTCTGCCTGAAATTGAATG
>NC_059207.1:14927539-15030039 GCF_020615455.1 Coregonus clupeaformis
AGTGCCATACCATTGCCAAGGAGAAACCTTGATCTTATTTTAGGCTGACATTTTTTATTTATTTGCATTCTTCACCTGGTTGGATATGAACGCTTTAATAAGCAGCTTTCTCATTGGACAATCTGGAGGGCGGGGATTCTGCTGCTGATGCGCAGGCTCACAGTGCAGTTCTGTCCAAAGACCACTAGGGGGAAGTCAACCCTGTTCATTCCCCACAGTGAGGCGATCCCTAGAAGTGATCAAATATAAATGTACAAACAAATCTTAAAAAATATATATTTAAATTGATTGGCATTGACTTTTATGGTGTTTTCCTACATGGTGTAACAATTCAATGTCTTTCTGATTTCCGGATTGTTCCTTTTCAGTGTAAAAGTCTCATGAAAGCCCTATCTTAATAATAAATAATAATAATCTATCTTTGTCCTATTGTACTTCAATTATCTTTAGAATATGTCCTACAGAATGGTAAACTACCAAATCTAACAGCTATTGTGTTTTCATTTTAAAATCACATTTACTGTAGTTGTGTTTTATAAACTATTATAAATTATCATTATATTACTTTACTGATTCTGCGCGCGCGCGCACGCACACATACACACACACACACACACATACACACACACACACAGTGCTCAGACTATCGGGAAGCTGCTAATTAAAGGCCATGCTAGAATGCACCATAGAGACCCCAGACGAACCATGTTCATCTCAATGTGAATGAATGTAAGAGTACTGGTGATTACGAGGAGAGCAGCCAGACATTTCATATGGCTATGAAGAGCCAGTACACCCCCAAATTCATTAATCCATGACTAGATTTATTTCCCATCTTTGCTTGTTTGTAACAAATCACACAGGATCCTCTCACGGATGTTATGTGCCCCCAGCTCACATGCACGCACGCACGCGCGCACACACAGCCCAACACAGACCCCTGCACTTGACCCCTGTCATGCGTTTACACCATGAATCAGAAAACGTTTAGAAAGATCATACAGAGCAAATCCTCAGGTCCTAATTAACATGTTCTGCAGACCACCCTCCCCCCTCCCTCCCTCCCTCCCTCCCCCACTTGCCTGCTTCATTTACTATGAGCACTGCTCAAGATCATGTTTGGTGTATCAAGGCTTGTTGTAAGTACTGCTGTTACCGAAGTTGCCATACAGTAGCTTCCATACACAGATTGTTCACAGACTGTAGTATTCATATTTACATATTTAATCATACAACATTTTTTAGAAATCGTTTCTGAAGCACTGTAATTATTCTGGCCAAGATATTTTGTCTATATTTAGTAAAATGTGATTGACTAAAATACTAAATGTTGTAGAAATACAATGTGCGTTTTATTGCTATACATAACTTAGGTAAGATGAGATGGTGAGGTACATTTATGTAGACCAATGATATCATGAACATTTGCTAGAGAAACACTGACACTAACTAAAGCTTTGTTTTCTTGTTTATTCATAACAATTAGTGGCGACCCGTCATTCAGGGCATGTGTCTGTTTTGCATGTTATTTTGGCATTAATACGTGTCACATATCAGTTTGCAAACAATGTAAAACAATATATATATATATAATTGAGTTAATAAAGCCACATACAAACATGGTCTCTTTTTTGTTTTCTTGAGTAAGGCAGCTCCAAAATGCAGGTGTTTCAGCCTAGCTCAGTTCTTTTTGTGGTGGTGGGGCAAGCCAGCAAAAAATAGGAGCGTTGTGCCGTGATTAGGGACACTAGGTCACCGCCAAGTCTAAGTCCTTTGTAAGGGTAGACATCGAAAATTCAAGCCCTTTGGGTCCTGTCATAGAGTTACATTAGAAGTGCCCGAGTGGCGCAGCATCGCAGTGTTAGCTGTGCCACTAGAGATCCTGGCTCGTAGCCGGCCGCGACCTGGAGATCCATGGGGCGGTGCACAATTGGCCCAGTGTCGTCCAGGGTAGTGGAGGGAATGGCCGGCAGGGATGTAGCTCAGATGGTGTTTGCAACGCCAGGGTTGTGGGTTTGATTCCCACGGGGGCCAGTATGAAAAATAAAATAATGTATGCACTCACTAACTGTAAGTCGCTCTGGATAAGAGTGTCTGCTAAATGACAACAACAACAAAAAGAAGGCTCAAGGTCATTGGCCACAGATAAAATGAGGTCAAATCACGTTATATGTACAGTAGCTTTGATTGGACTGATCATGTCAAAATCTTAGCTAGCAGTCATCATCATGAATCAAGTCGACAATCTACTGGCAAATCCTTGTCATATGAAGAGAAATTATAGATAAAACGTATCGGTGCTCATCGGCCATTGGACATAAACATTACACAACAAGCTGGAAATTACAAATGTAAACAATGAGTGGTTTGGAAGGAATCGGTGACAGTGGCTAACTGCAAGCATTGCAACTGGGAAGTCGGGAATAAACAAGCTCAGACTGGGAAAATATGTTTTGAACGGTCATCCGACTCGGAATTGTAAATCCGGCCTCTTTCTCTTTCTTTGATGACAGAATTTGCCCACGAAGGACCGCCGCGCCACCTTCCTGTTCAAGTGAGCACAGCACAACAAAGTGAGTCCAAAAATGTCTTATATGCTGCTGCATAAATAATGTAATATGCCAGGGAGATATGTATACTGTAGCTAAGAAAGTAATACTAAGTGGCGTACTCCCGAGTGGCGCAGTGGTCTAAGGCACTAGCTGTGCCACTAGAGATTCTGGTTCGAATCCAGGCTCTGTCGTAGCCGGCCGCAACCGGGAGACCCATGGGGCAGCGCACAATTGGCCCAGGGTAGACCGGCAGGGATGTAGCTCAGTTGGAAGAGCATGGCGTTTGCAACGCCAGGGTTGTGGGTTTGATTCCCATGGGGGGCCAGTATGAAAAATAAAATAATAATGTATGCACTCTAACTGTAAGTTGCTCTGGATAAGAGCGTCTGCTAAATGATGTAAGTGTATGTTGTGTAGTAAGCTGTTAGTAGCCCATGTGCCTCACCCTAATAATTTGGTCTATTTCCACCTACTGGTGGTGCACATGTAGCCTATAACCTGTTTTTGAGAAATGTAATCATCGAATATTGTAAGAGCTTTCATTGTCTGCTTATATGCCCCCTTTATTTATCCTACGGTTCTGACTTGGTGTACAGGGAGAACACTGTAAGAACGGCCTATGTTCTGAATTCTGTCGCTGTACATTTCAAAAGTGCTGAACAAATAGTTATATTGACTACGTCCGTCCTGGCTCGCTCATTAATGTCCTGATCTAAATGACGGATTGCCTCTTATCCGCTTGTCGTCCCCTTATGCCATAGTTTGTACATCTCAATTGTCAGTAGAAACCACATTTGTTTAAGCAAGTCAGCCATATCAGCTATGCTTATTTAAAAGGCAGTAAATGAGGCTGAATTAACTGTTTCGCTGCCAGACAAGGCTGCGCTGATAGCCAGCTGTAGCAGTGGTAAGGTGTTGGGAATCTGCTGTTGGGACAGCTTTATGTAGGCCCTAACAGTTTGTGGGCACCGTTTGTCACCATTATAGTGCAATTCACTAGTGTTGTGTAGTGGCTTTGCTGGCATGCATCCCACTGATAACAATAAACTGCTTAAATGTCTCCGTTGTCATAATCAATTAATATCTCAATATATATTTTTTTTGTCTTCAGACAAAATTGAACTGTACCGTTAATCCAACAAGCATTGTCACATGATTGAAAATAGCAAAACAAGTATTTCTATTACAGGTGACTTCTGGCGGCAGGGGAGGGGGCTGGACTGTAGATGTTCATAAACCAAGTCAAAAACTTCTGACGTGTTCTGACACTGATGATGAAGGAATGACAAATGGTGGCATAGCAGGAAGGTTGGAATGCTGTGAACCGAGAGGTTGCTAGTTCAAATCCCAGGTGCAGTCATGTTGAATACTAATTACTGTATAAATGAACATGCACAATGTAATCATGTATGTTAGTGTGCCAAAGAGTTGAAAACACTGTGTGTGCGCATAACTAGTTCCATGTACTTTTTTTTGTTGGTAAAAGGCCCAAATAATAATTTGTAGTTGAATGAACATATGAGACAAATTGAGCAAACACATCATTTTAAGTTGACAGAATTTTTGCCAACGTTTTCTTATGTTGGAGCTAAGTTTTGTGACCAACAAAAAATGTACAATTCAGGTAACACTTTGATCCAAAAGTTGAGTAAACAAAAAATAGGCTGTGGAACCAGTTACGTAATAATATTTAGTCGAAACAACTAGATTTTTTTTTACAATGTACCCTTGTTCAACTGATATCACTTTGAAAATAGATTTCATGTTTGAGAAAACAAGCTATTGCTGGACTCCAGCTATTAGAATGGTGGATAGGATTACTGTTTTTTTCCACAAGTATGTGGTAAAATTTCAACTCTTAGTACAAAACTCAAAACAGATCATCAAAGAGGCTGTTTTTTCAAAACTTTAAGCACATGTTCAATTGACTAATAAAATCACACAGTAACTTTTTTACCAAACCTAATCAGAGTTTTATCTAGAAATACCTTTCATATAAAGTAATTGCCTTTCACAATGCAATGCTTACAATACTTTTCATATGATTCTCTTCTCATTTGTTTAAATACATTTGAACATCACTTAATCCTACTGCGCTTAATGGTTAATCACTTAACCGTTTGGTAAACCTATAGATTTCAAACTGGTTTGTCTACTATATATGGATTTTGAGAACAACAGAAATAAAATGTGTGTTTGTAAAGTATAAACATCTAAATTACAAGTATGATACATGATAACCATACATAATGACTACTCGTTATTGCTAATTGATTTCACATAGTGGTAACCACGATTGGTCACCATATAAAAGGGTGTGTGTGAACACCTGCAATTTTTCTCAACATGGAGCAGGATAGACAGCAAGGGAGAGGAAGAAATCAAAGAGCTGATGGACAAGGGGCCCATCAGAGAGGTGGGCATGGGACCCGTCAAAAAGGTGGATACCATTACATTTACAGTAAATGACATATTGTAATGCATGTAAATTCACAAAACATGTTACAGTATTCTTACAGTATGATCTATTGACAGTACACTCTGTTCTACACTCAGAATTGACAGAAGACCCTATGGTGGTGGCTGTGGCTTTGTGGTGACCGACCAGTAGGAGAGGGCAGTGGTGGAAATGGTGAGGGCCAGGAATGACATACGGCTGTCCAAAATAAAGAAGGCCATTGAGGAGAACGATGACACCTTTGCCAACAATCGCCCGCCTTTTGAAGAGGCAACAGGCATCTATGAAACGCATTTACCTGGTGCCTTTTGCGAGAAACATCGACCGGGGGAAACAACTGTGGGCCGAGTATGTTCAGGTACAGCACTATATACTGTATTTATGTTACTATTTGTTGCACATGCTACTTCACAATATCATGTTGGAACTACAGTGAGGGAAAAAAGTATTTGATCCCCTGCTGATTTTGTACGTTTGCCCACTGACAAAGAAATTATCGGTCTATAATTTTAATGGTAGGTTTATTTGAACAGTGAGGGACAGAATAACAACAAAACAACTCGCCGTGTTTGGAGGAGGAGGAATGCTGCCTATGACCCCAAGAACACCATCCCCACCGTCAAACATGGAGGTGGAAACATTATGCTTTGGGGGTGTTTTTCTGCTAAGGGGACAGGACAACTTCACTGCATCAAAGGGACAATGGACGGGGCCATGTACCGTCAAATCTTGGGTGAGAACCTCCTTCCCTCAGCCAGGGCATTGAAAATGGGTCGTGGATGGGTATTCCAGCATGACAATGACCCAAAACACACGGCCAAGGCAACAAAGGAGTGGCTCAAGAAGAAGGACATTAAGGTCCTGGAGTGGCCTAGCCAGTCTCCAGACCTTAATCCCATAGAAAATCTGTGGAGGGAGCTGAAGGTTCGAGTTGCCAAACATCAACCTCGAAACCTTAATGACTTGGAGAAGATCTGCAAAGAGGAGTGGGACAAAATCCCTCCGGAGATGTGTGCAAACCTGGTGTCCAACTACAAGAAATGTCTGACCTCTGTGATTGCCAACAAGGGTTTTGCCACCAAGTACTAAGTCATGTTTTGCAGAGGGGTCAAATACTTATTTCCCTCATTAAAATGCAAATCAATTTACAACATTTTTGACATGCATTTTTCTGGATTTATTTGTTGTTATTCTGTCTCTCACTGTTCAAATAAACCTACCATTAAAATTATAGACTGATATTGTGATTGTCAGTGGGCAAACGTACAAAATCAGCAGGGGATCAAATACTTTTTTCCCTCTCTGTATACTGTAAAAATAACTAACCAAAATATATTTTTAGAGGGTGATGGTGCTTGATGCTGCTGTGAACGATCACAAGAATATCTTTGTTGATGAAGCGGGCTTCAACCTGGCCAAAACTCGGCGCCGTGGGCGAAACCTCATCGGCCAACGGGCGACTGTCCAAGTGCCTGGACAACGTGGGGGAAACATCTCCATGTGTGCAGCTATCTCTGTAGATGGTGTGGTAGGACGTAGGCCATTACTTGGATCCTACAACGCTGCACACCTCATTGTGTTTCTCAATTAAATTGAGCAGGCCTGTCAAGGTGAGTGGGTCACCTATGTCATTGTGTGGGACAATGTCAGGTTCCACCATGCAGAGGTGGTTCAGGCATGGTTTCGGGCCCATCCCCGATTCGTGACCCTATACCAGCCCCCATACTCTCCTTTCCTCAAACTATTGAGGAATTGTTTTCAGCATGGAGGTGGAAGGTGTACAATCCCCATCCCCATGAGCGTGCCACCCTACTCCTGGCCATGGATGAGGCATGCGACGACATCAATGCAGACCAATGTCAAGCTTAGATTCGCCATGCCAAAAGGTTTTTCTCGCGGTGCATAAACAATGAAAACATTCACTGTGATGTGGATGAGAATTTAATGGCGAAATGCTCAAGACAGGCTTGATGCAAATTAATGCGTGCTGAAAGTTACATTTTATTTTCATTACATTTTTCATTCAATTTCTTACACCTATGTTGCAATTATATCTTTTTTTTTCTTTTTTTTTTGCATGAATGATTGTAGAGGATGTCGTCGTTAATCACACCTTTCATTACACATTGGATAGACATTATGGAAATAATCGATTTTCTGTACATTTTGTTGGGTAATGTAAGTGTATTGCCTAATGTGAAAACGGTGTAATTTACAGTACTGTAGCATATTACTTTCAGCACTTCTAAGGGAGATTTGAAATGCGTATCTTGCATTGTTTGCTATTGGCTTGACTGGTAGTTAAAACAACTAAATTGAAAACATATCTATGTTGTGTTTTGTTGATTAAACCAATGTTCTCATTACATTTCGTAGATTTTGAATATATACAGTGGGGAAAAAAAGTATTTAGTCAGCCACCAATTGTGCAAGTTCTCCCACTTAAAAAGATGAGAGAGGCCTGTAATTTTCATCATAGGTACACGTCAACTATGACAGACAAAATGAGGAAAAAAAATCCAGAAAATCACATTGTATGATTTTTAATGAATTTATTTGCAAATTATGGTGGAAAATAAGTATTTGGTCAATAACAAAAGTTTCTCAATACTTTGTTATATACCCTTTGTTGGCAATGACACAGGTCAAACGTTTTCTGTACGTCTTCACAAGGTTTTCACACACTGTTGCTGGTATTTTGGCCCATTCCTCCATGCAGATCTCCTCTAGAGCAGTGATGTTTTGGGGCTGTCGCTGGCCAACATGGACTTTCAACTCCCTCCAAAGATTTTCTATGGGGGTTGAGATCTGGAGACTGGCTAGGCCATTCCAGGACCTTGAAATGCTTCTTACGAAGCCACTCCTTCGTTGCCCGGGCGGTGTGTTTGGGATCATTGTCATACTGAAAGACCCAGCCACGTTTCATCTTCAATGCCCTTGCTGATGGAAGGAGGTTTTAACTCAAAATCTCACGATACATGGCCCCATTCATTCTTTCCTTTACACGAATCAGTCGTCCTGGTCCCTTTGCAGAAAAACAGCCCTAAAGCATGATGTTTCCACCCCCATGCTTCACAGTAGGTATGGTGTTCTTTGGATGCAACTCAGCATTCTTTGTCCTCCAAACACGACGAGTTGAGTTTTTACCAAAAAGTTATATTTTGGTTTCATCTGACCATATGACATTCTCCCAATCCTCTTCTGGATCATCCAAATGCACTCTAGCACGGGCCTGGACATGTACTGGCTTAAGCAGGGGGACACGTCTGGCACTGCAGGATTTAAGTCCCTGGCGGCGTAGTGTGTTACTGATGGTAGGCTTTGTTACTTTGGTCCCAGCTCTCTGCAGGTCATTCACTAGGTCCCCCCGTGTGGTTCTGGGATTTTTGCTCACCGGTCTTGTGATCATTTTGACCCCACGGGGTGAGATCTTTCGTGGAGCCCCAGATCGAGGGAGATTATCAGTGGTCTTGTATGCCTTCCATTTCCTAATAATTGCTCCCACAGTTGATTTCTTCAAACCAAGCTGCTTACCTATTGCAGATTCAGTCTTCCCAGCCTGGTGCATGTCTACAATTTTGTTTCTGGTGTCCTTTGACAGCTCTTTGGTCTTGGCCATAGTGGAGTTTGGAGTGTGACTGTTTGAGCTTGTGGGCAGGTGTCTTTTATACTGATAACAAGTTCAAACAGGTGCCATTAATACAGGTAACGAGTGGAGGACAGAGGAGCCTCTTAAAGAAGAAGTTACAGGTCTGTGAGAGCCAGAAATCTTGCTTGTTTGTAGGTGACCAAATACTTATTTTCCACCATAATTTGCAAATAAATTCATTAAAAATCCTACTATGTGATTTTCTGGAATTTTTTTCCTCAATTTGTCTGTCATAGTTGACGTGTACCTATGATGAAAATTACAGGCCTCTCTCATCTTTTTAAGTGGGAGAACTTGCACAATTGGTGGCTGACTAAATACTTTTTTTCCCCACTGTAGTTGTGTGGTGAAAGATCCAAATGAATGCACAATGACAGGTTTTGAATGAAAGACTGGCTGCATTACAAGAGTGACCAGTTTGGAGTTTTGTACTAAGAGTTGTGAAAATGTACCACATACTTGCAGTAGCAGTGCATGATTAAAATCACTTGGGAAGCAAAGCCCCCGCCCCCAAAAAGCCATATTACAACCTATGTGTTGTGATAATTGCGTTGTTTTCTCTATAACCTGTTAGTTCATATGCCTTGCGATCGTGATATATAGGCCTAAAGGCAGAGACAATAGTGGCAGAATAAATTCAACCACACCTTTGTTTTATCACAAAACCGGATAGCACCCTCTGTCCAGTGAAGTCCACAAAGCATATTGCATGTACAGTAACAGAATGTTACATGACCTACACCATGGTCAAGCAAGTTAATGTTTCCAACTTTTTCAAACCACTAAACAACTATTGATTTAGAACCACAGAGATACCGCAAGTCGCAAAGAAAACAGGAGCTGCCTCCACTATCTCATTACCATTTCAACTTCAACATCAAATCACCTCTGCTTAGTCTAATACAGTAAAAACTAAAAGATACCAAAAACAATTTAGTTCAATCAACGTAAGCTAAATATGATGTTCGTGCAAGTAGAAAAACACATTGACTCACCCAACTTGTAGAGAAATGCCAATGCCATCCTCCTCTCTTTCATGTTGACGAAACAGTCTATCACTCTGTCATACAGTACACATTTTTATTTTTTGTTGTCCAAGGCTACCTGGCTAAAATGCTTGCTCACTAGCCTAACTTCCATTCATGAGCAACGTTAGCTAGTTAACATTAGCCTTCTACCTCTAGCTACATATTGAACTTCCATCCTCTCAGGCCAGGGGCACAACAATGTAGGAACTAATGGTTGGATCAGAATCGCCGTTATAATCATTGGCCAGTACGGTGAATTAAGTAAAACCACAAGTCCAAATCCCTATCTCCATCCATGGACAATTTAGGAAAGGGACAATTTTTGCTAGCCACCTGAGGACAACACAAGATGCAACAATTCAAGTTTTTCTGTCAATGACAGAATGATAGGAGTGACAACAAATCCAAGCTGGCTTCCCTTGACACTTTTTTTTTGGTGCGCCAGGACCTTTCAAAGTTGAGCTTGCTCAGTTTAGCTCAATGCTGATTGGCTAATTTTATAAATTTTTTCTCAAGGGAGGCCAGATGCTCACTGGCTTCCCTTGCCTTCAGTGCTACGGGCGGCAACAATGTCATACTCGTTTGGACCAGACAGCATCAGATAGATGGCCTACACATAGAGAGACAGAGGGGCGCTGTTTCGATCGCTCGGATGCTTTCTCCTGTGAGATACATTCATCCTCTTGTGAATTGAAGGAAAATTCGGAAACACAGAGAGACAAAAGATAAATTATTGTATTTTTATTGGTACATTTTTGGGGAAGCCTGGCTTCTCTTGGCATCAATGAATACACGCCACTGCATACTTGTGAAAATGGTACCAAAGCAGGCTATGTTTTTCCTTTTCTTAAATCTGTAAGTAGAATTGCTAAAATGATCTACATGTATAAAAACAGGTCAGATGTGTACAGGAGAACTGAAGTGTCCTCTATTGGGCCATTCATTCTACAAGGTCAGGTCATTCATGGAGTAGCTCCTCTTTATTGCTACTTCTCCCAGTCCCGATAACACAATGGTTGAATTCCTATTGTCCCTCAGAGACCTAGTGATTAAAGGGACACCTCTCCAGAAGATGTCATTCTTGCTGTGAGATGGGGTTCTGGAGGGGTACACCAACCGCCCAAAGGGGTGGTCTGTGGCCCTCTGTGGTGAACAGACTGGTCTGAATGGGCCCCTCTCAAGAGAAAGAAAAGAGCCTCTCCAGAGGTCTGTTTTGGGATCTGTCTCATTGATCCGGCTGCCTTTGAAATGAATGTATTGGCCCAGTTTCCCCTGTTCATGTGGAGTATGGACAATGGCACTACCAGCCTTTATTATAGTGCTGTACTATCCAAGGAATGCCTCATAATGCTTGAGTTTGAGTATGTCCTAGAACTCATCACCTCACTCCAACTTACAAGGACATCAGATGACAGGAAAAGCAAATCAATAGAGAATGGCTAAATTAATTTCAGTTGGTACAAGGACTTCCATTTAGTCTAAAGTGACACTTGAGGCTAAATCAAAATATAGGAGACAAAAACAATATTGAACGCTATCTTGAGCCTCTGGTTTACATTGAAACAGAAAATGCGTCCTCAAAAGTGACTAAATGGAGGCCTTGGAAACCCAAAATGAACACAAGTAATTTACAGTGAGGGGCTTATCAGAGCAATTAAATTATCAGTGTACTTGACAGGCTGATGCTAAGCCACACCCTATTAGGAGCACAACCAGGACAGAGCCAGATGGGACCAAGACATCAGGAATGAAAAGGCCAGTTACTAAAGTTAATTTCTTTATTTGCTTCTGTTTAATTATGAAACTGTAAAATGCTGTTGCCTGTAGCCAGTTTACACATGCTACTGTTTTTATTTATTTATTTATTTCACCTTTATTTAACCAGGTAAGCCAGTTGAGAACAAGTTCTCATTTACAACTGCGACCTGGCCAAGATAAAGCAAAGCAGTGCGATAGAAAACAACAACACAGAGTTACATATGGGGTTAACAAAACATAAAGTCAAAAATACAACAGAAAATATATATACAGTGTGTGCAAATGTAGCAAGTTATGGAGGTAAGGCAACAAATAGGCCATAGTGCAAAATAATTAACATTTAGTATTAACACTGGAATGATAGATGTGCAAGAGATTATGTGCAAATAGAGATACTGGGGTGCAAATTAGCAAAAATAAATAACAATATGGGGATGAGGTAGTTGGGTGGGCTAATTTCAGATGGGCTGTGTACAGGTGCAGTGATCGGTAAGGTGCTCTGACAACTGATGCTTAAAGTTAGTGAGGGAGATAAGAGTCTCCAGATTCAGAGATGTTTGCAGTTAGTTCCATTCATTGGCAGCAGAGAACTGGAAGGAATGGCGGCCAAAGGAGGTGTTGGCTTTGGGGATGACCAGTGAGATATACCTGCTGGAGCGCATACTACGGGTGGGTGTTGCTATGGTGACCAATGAGCTAAGATAAGGCAGGGATTTGCCTAGCAGTGATTTATAGATGACCTGGAGCCAGTGGGTTTGGCGACGAATATGTAGTGAGGGCCAGCCAACAAGAGCGTACAGGTCACAGTGGTGGGTAGTATATGGGGCTTTGGTGACAAAACGGATGGCACTGTGATAGACTACATCCTTTCCTCCACAGAGTCTATCTTTCCTCCACATTAAACCAAATATATTAAACATAGGTCATAATAATCCATGACAAAGAAAATTACAAAACAAATGCCACTTTATTTAAGTTCAAGACTCAGACAATGTCGGTTTTCCTCTCCGTAAAAATAAATAATTACTTGCTTGTTATAGTCTACAGAGAACTGTTAAATCAAATGAATAATTTCACTACACACACACAGTGTGCCAAAAAGTATAAGCTCACTGTTGTCAAAACCACATTCAAACAGGAAAGAATGGTTCTCCTGTTATGATTTTGAGAAGAGAGCAGAGATGGACAATATAAGCACACATTGTCGTGTTCCCCTCCTCATGCGTTGTTGATGCATGCCAATCTTACAACGCATGGATAGGTATTTTACGTATCAGCTAACCACATCATATGTTATAGATCTCTGGTGCTAGACTGCACAATCGATGACATGGCACTTAAAGGAAAAATCCACTCAAACTATCTTTTAGTATTTTTTTCCTTAGTCCACTGTTGATACAGTCCCAAAATGTGTTGCATGTCAGCAGTCAAGTTTTCAAGATATTGGACTTTCAAGAAGCAAAGTGTGTCACTAGCCACATCATGATGAAGTGACATTTCTTGAAAGTCCAATATCTTGAAAACTTGACTGCTGACGTGCAAAACACTTTGGGACTGTATCAACAGTGGACTAATAATAATAATACAAATAGTTTTTGAGTGGAGTTTTCCTTTAACCCATGCAACATCTGAGCAAGGGAACTCAGCCATTTACACAGGGAGTCTTTGGCAAGGAATCATTTCTGAAGTTCTCCACCATTTGTGTTGTACTGAACACACGTATCAGACAATACTGAAACACTAGGAGAGAATTCAAATTGAAGCCAATATTTTTCACTGGTAACATATGGAGTCTGGAAATTTTTCTCACATGGCCTAACTATTTCTATAGTAATCATCATCCAACAGCTGCCTGAAGGCATGATCAATTTAGTTATAAAAAAAAAGAAATTACCTCAGATGCCATCATAATAATAATGATGATAATGGATTGGATTTATATAGCGCCTTTCTACCAACTGAGGTACTGAAAGCGCTTTACATAGTAAGTGGGAAACTCACCTCATCCACCACCAATGTTGACTCACTATATTAACACTTGTCCATTGGAAAATTGCTGCATTATTGAGTCAGAAACTGGCAACATTATCAGAGCTGTCGAGAAGATGTACATACATGTATGCTATGCCTCTAGTGGCGCTCTTCATTCCTTCCTACAGTGGGTCCTTCCTGCAGTGTTCACGACTCTGACTCATAGAGCTCAAGTGATAAGCGGTCTAAAGGTCCTCAATATTTCAGAACAAACTGGTTCAAAAACACAAATGTTTTAGATAATTTATAGTGACTTGCGAAAGTATTCACCACCCTTGGCTTTTTTCCTATTTTGTTGCATTACAATCTGTAATTTAAATGGATTTCTATTTGGATTTCATGTAATGGACATACACAAAAAAGTCCAAATTGGTGAAGTGAAATGAAAAAAATAACTTGTTTCAAAGAATTCTAAAAAATAAATAACGGAAAAGTGGTGCGTGCATATGTATTCACCCCCTTTGCTACGAAGCCTCTAAATAAGATCCGGTGCAACCAATTACCTTCAGAAGTCACATAATTAGTTAAATAAAGTCCACCTGTGTGCAACCTAAGTGTCACATGATCTGTCACATGCTCTCAGTATATATGCACCTGTTCTGAAAGGCCCCAACACCACTAAGCAAGGGGCACCACCAAGCAAGCGGCACCATGAAGACCAAGGAGCTCTCCAAACAGGTCAGGGACAAAATTGTTGAGAAGTACAGTTCAGGGTTGGATTATAAACAAAATATCAGAAACTTTGAACATCCGACAGAGCACCATTAAACCCATTATTAAATTTTTTTAAGAATATGGCACCACAACAAACCTGCCAAGAGAAAGCCGCCCACCAAAACTAATGGCCCAGGCAAGGAAGGCATTAATCAGAGAGGCAACAAAGAGACCAAAGATAACCCTGAAGGAGCTGCAAAGCTCCACAGCGGAGATTGGAGTATCTGTCCATAGGACCACTTTAAGCCATACACTCCACAGAGCTGGCCAGAAAAAAGCTATTGCTTAAAGAAAACAATAAGCAAACATGTTTGTTGTTCGCCAAAAGGCATGTGGGAGACTCCCCAAACACATGGAAGAAGGTACTCTGTTCAGATGAAAATTGAGCTTTTTGGCCATCAAGGAAAACGCTATGTCTGGCGCAAACCCAACACCTCTCATCACCCCGAGAACAACATCCCCACAGTGAAGCATGGTGGTGGCAGCATCATGCTGTGAGGATGTTTTTCATCGGCAGGGACTGGGAAACTGGTCAGAATTTAAGGAATTATGGATGGCGCTAAATACAAGGAAATTCTTGAGGGAAACCTGTTTCAGTCTTCCAGAAATTTGAGACTGGGACGGAGTATCACCTTCCAGCAGGACAATGACCCTAAGCATACTGCTAAAGCAACACTCGAGTGGTTTAAGGGGAAACATTTAAATGTCTTGGAATGGCCTTGTCAAAGCCCAGACCTCAATCCAATTGAGAATCTGTTGTATGTCTTAAAGATTGCTGTACATCAGCGGAACCCATCTAACTTGAAGGAGCTGGAGCAGTTTTGCCTTGAAGAATGGGCAAAAATCCCAGTGGCTAGATGTGCCAAGCTTATAGAGACATACCCCAAGAGACTTGTTGTAATTGCTGCAAAGGGTGGCTCTACAAAGTATTGACTTTGGGGGGGGGGTGAATAGTTATGCATGCTCAAGTTCTGTTTTTTTGTCTTATTTCTTGTTTGTTTCACATTTGCTTTCCTTGTGCTGCGTTTCAACTCTGCCAATTATCAACCAGTAAGTCAGTAAATTAAAATTATTGAGATCGAAAAACAAAATCTAAAAAACACAATGATTTTAATTTATTAAAGACAAACTAAACCAGAAATAATAAATACATGGAAGCATAGAAATACTTTTGAACCCAAATAAAGAAATAAAATAATAAAAACACTGTGACAAACGAGTAAAAAACAATGGCTTTTTGGCCAATGGATTGTAAAAGTATCCCAGCTACTTCTCGATTGACATGTCAGGGAACAAATCAAAAGATACAATTTGCAATTGATTTGTCTTGAACACATTTCTGAACTGATTAGAAACATTGTACAGTCCAACAACACATTGTTTGGTGTTAAGATTAGAAACGATTAGCTACAGGCCCCCAAATACTGAACAAAAATATAAAACGCAACATGCATCAATTTCTATTATTTTACTGAGTTACAGTTCATATAAGGAAATCAGTCAATCAAAATAAATAAATTAGGACTTAATCTATGGATTTCACATGACTGGGCAGGGGCGCAGCCATGGGTGGGCCTATAGTTTTTCCCCACAAAAAGGCTTTATTACAGACATAAATACTCCTCAGTTTCATCAGCTGTCCGGGTGGCTGGCCTCAGACGATCCCACAGGTGAAGACGCCGGATGTGGAGGTCATGGGCTGGTGTGGTTACAAGTGGTCTGCGGCTGTGAGGCTGGTTGGACATACTGCCAACTACTCTAAAACATTGGAGGCAGCTTATGGTAGAGAAATTAACATTACATTATCTGGCAACAGCTGTGGTGGACATTCCTGCAGTCAGCATGCATATTGCACGCTCCCTCAAAACTTGAGACATCTGTGGCATTGTGTTATTGTGTTGTGTGACAAAACTGCACATTTTAGTGGCCTTTTATCATCCCCAGCACAAGGTGCACCTGTGTAATGATCATGCTGTTTAATCAGCTTCTTGTTATGGCACACCTGTCAGGTGGATGGATTATCTCGACACAAGAGAAATGCTCACTAACAAGGATGTAAACAAAATTGTGAATATGGAACATTTCTGGGATCTTTTATTTCAGCTCATGAAACATGGGACCAACACTTTACATGTTGCGTTTATTTTTGTTCAGTATAGGTTAAACAAATCTTCTGTTGAACTAATCACGAGGCATAGGGCTGTAATAAGAGCCATGTGCAGCCATTAACCGTTGAGGGTAACAATTTAAATAATGGACACCAATCACTTTCATCATAAGAACAATCTGAAATTAGGCAGAATTGATACATTCATATTGTGCATACTCCCCACCTTTCAAGAGAGGAACAAGTTAAGATAACTGACAAAAAGCTTCATAGGAAACAAAACAATGATTTTGTCATCCGATATGATGCTGTGTGACCATGTTAAAGGTAGATTCAGCTAAATGACGTTGCCACGAGCAGCACCACATATATTGAGATGAGCGAGATGCAACACTTCACTCTCACAGTATCTGTGCATGTGCATTGGTTCACTTCACGCTGTTCACAGCTTGGTAGCCAGGGCACCAAAATAGCGGAGAAGTTGAGCCTCGCGCTTCAATGCTCTTAGTTGTTGCGGAAATTGACCCACTATGCTGTTTACTTTCTGCATCTATGTCATATCGCTGAGTCTACCTTTAATAGCCATATGGACTTAGTGTTATGATAACCATTGACCATTGTGTGTGCGTGTGTGCATGCATGTCAGTAAGCCTGTGAAAGTCTGTTGTACATAAAATATATGCACAAGCGTATGAGTACACACTTGTGCTCTATTGATTCCTCATGGGGACTCTGAAGATGGAAGGCCGCAGGGTTGCTGTATGTTCAAAACTAGCAGTCATCAAATCTAAAGCCCACTGGAGGGGTCAGTCTTACTTGGCACCTCTTTCAAATAAAAATATATTTAGAAATTCACAATTTCATCCATGAAATAAAAACAGAAGACATAAAATCTTCTCTACTGGCTCTACAATGGGTGGAGGACAGGAGCGGGGAGGAGAAGGGGAGGAGGAGGGTGGAGGAGGAGGGGAGGAGGAGCGGAGAGGAGGAGGGTGGAGGAGAGTGGGGGAAAAGAGGCAGTAGCTTATAAGTGGCAGTTGACTTGACTCTTCTCCTCTTGATCAAAATGCCCTTTTAGTTGTAATTTTAAATTTTTTGTAATTTAGCAGACACTCTTATCCAGAGCAATTAGGGTTAAATTCCCTTCTCAAGGGCACAACAACAAATATTTCACCTAGTCGGCTCGGGGATTCTAACCAGTGACCTTTTGGTTATTGGCCAAACGTTCTTAACCGCTAGGCTACCTGCTGCCCATGGGCATAATGTATGCCAACATAACACCAGGGATCATACTCACATTCACATAGATACATACACATGACACATACAGTCATGGCCAAAATTGTTGGCACCCCTGAAATTTTTCCAGAAAATGAAGTATTTCTCACAGAAAAGTATTGAAATTACACATGTTTTGCTATGCACATGTTTATTTCCTTTGTGTGTATTGGAATAACACAAAAAAAAACAGGAAAAAAGCAAATTTGACATAATTTCACACAAAACTAAAAAAATGGGCCGGACAAAGTTATTGGCACCCTTTCAAAATTGTGGATAAATAAGTTTGTTCCAAGCATGTGATGCTCCTTTAAACTCACCTGGGGCAAGTAACAGGTGTGGGCAATCTAAAAATCACACCTGAAAGCAGATAAAAAGGAGAGAAGTTGACTCAGTCTTTGCATTGTGTTTCTGTGTGTGCCACACTAAGCATGGAGAACAGAAAGAGGAAAAGAGAACTGTCTGAGGACTTGAGAACCAAAATTGTGGAAAAATATCAACAATCTCAAGGTTACAAGTCCATCTCCAGAGATCTAGATGTTCCTTTGTCCACAGTGCGCAACATGATCAAGAAGTTTGCAACCCATGGCACTGTAGCTAATCTCCCTGGACGTGGACGGAAGAGAAAAATTGATGAAAGGTTGCAACGCAGGATAGTCCGGATGGTGGATAAGCAGCCCCAAACAAGTTCCAAAGAAATTCAAGCTGTCCTGCAGGCTCAGGGTGCATCAGTGTCAGCGCGAACTATACGTCGAAATTTGAATGAAATGAAACGCTATGGCAGGAGACCCAGGAGGACCCCACTGCTGACACAGAGACATAAAAAAGCAAGACTACAGTTTGCCAAAATGTACATGAGTAAGCCAAATTCCTTCTGGGAGAACGTCTTATGGACAGATGAGACCAAGATAGAGCTTTTTGGTAAAGCACATCGTTCTACTGTTTACCGAAAATGTAATGAAGCCTTCAAAGAAAAGAACACAGTACCTACAGTCAAATATGGTGGAGGTTCAAAGATGTTTTGGGGTTGTTTTGCTGCCTCTGGCACTGGGTGCCTTGACTGTGTGCAAGGCATCATGAAATCTGAGGATTACCAAAGGATTTTGGGTCGCAATGTAGGGGCCCAGTGTCAGAAAGCTGGGTTTGCGTCCGAGATCATGGGTCTTCCAGCAGGACAATGACCCCAAACATACTTCAAAAAGCACCCAGAAATGGATGGCAACAAAGCGCTGGAGAGTTCTGAAGTGGCCAGCAATGAGTCCAGATCTTAATCCCATTGAACACCTGTGGAGAGATCTTAAAATTGCTGTTGGGAAAAGGCACCCATCCAATATGAGAGACCTGGAGCAGTTTGCAAAAGAAGAGTGGTCCAAAATTCCGGGTGAGAGGTGTAAGAAGCTTATTGATGGTTATAGGAAGCGACTGATTTCAGTTATTTTTCCCAAAGGGTGTGCAACTAAATATTAAGTTAAGGGTGCCAATCATTTTGTCCGGCCCATTTTTTGAGTTTTGTGTGAAATTATGTCAAATTTGCTTTTTTCCTGTTTTTTTTGTGTTATTCCAATACACACAAAGGAAATAAACATGTGCATAGCAAAACATGTGTAATTTCAATACTTTTCTGTGAGAAATACTTCATTTTCTGGAAAAATTTCAGGGGTGCCAACAATTTTGGCCATGACTGTATACACATGCCCAATCTCAGTTAACCCAGAACTAAAGTCTTGTGCACTTGGTCAAATGTTCGATTAAGTTCTGGGTCCATACGTGTTAAGAGAAGAGATAGAACGAGGATTGGACCCGGAAGGAAGAGCTCCACATTCTCTCTCTGCAAGTTACAGGCAAGTCTATGGGCCAAATGTCCCCTCCCCTTCCGAAATTTTAAAGATGCCAACACCTGCGAAATCGCGATTTGTCCAAAGTACCGGAACTAATGCTGCTCGTTATCTTACGCATCCTGTTGTACCATGACAGATCTATGGTAGCATTTATGTTTACTTTAGTCTGTATTAATCTACAGGGCTCACCTGTAAAAGAGACATTGGTCTCAGCGTGACTTCCCTGTCAAAATAAAAGGTTAAATAATGCATTTACAGATGCTATTCCCTTGACCAGGCCCTGTGTGCTGCCCTCCCTGACTGTTAAATAAAACATTTACAGATGCTATTCCCTTGACCAGTCACAACTTGTCAAAGGGGCAAAAGTTTCTCTCAGCTCTTCTAGTATGGCTCAGTTTGTACCAGGGTGGAATGGGGAAGGGGAGGGGGGGGATAATATACATCACAAATCATAAGGACATCGCAGTTTCAAGTGATGGGATCTCAGCAGGGAATGTCCCAGTGAGGTTCCACTCCTCCTAATCCTCCAGTAGGACTAGCATTGCTTCCAGTTGTCCCTTCTCAAACATTAACGGGCGAGCAGCGGTTTAGCTCTCACGTCCCTTCACAACATCCACAGGTCCCAAGTCCCAATCAGTGTAGATGAAGGGGAGACGACAGGTTAAAGGACTTTTAAGCCTTGAGACATGGATTGTGTATGTGTGCCATTCAGAGGGTGAATGGGCAAGACAAAATATATAAGTGCCTTTGAACGGGGTATGGTAGTAGGTGCCAGGCGCACCGGTTTGAGTATGTCAAGAACTGCAACGCTGCTGGGTTTTTCCATGCTCAACAGTTTTCCGAATAGTCCACCACCCAAAGGACATCTAGCCAACTTGATACAACTGTGGGAAGCATTGAATTCAACATGGGCCAGCATCCCTGGCAGTGAAAATAACTGCCGGTCTCACAGCAATTGACCGTCAATTAACATAAACACATTTAGCATCTCCTGGCTTCCACGCATAGCCTACAAGCCACTGATGCAGACCTTTGGAACATCTACATTTTAAAAAGTCTAATAAATCCATGATGTAATATAGCCTACACCATTACAAGAAATCCATTATTTATTTTAGGTAGGTCTAAAGAAACATGATATGAAGAATAGGTAGCCTATTTCAGAAGAACAGAATCTGGCTATGCCATATGGTTCTGGGCGCAGACAAGATTTGCTTAGAATTCTGTGGCATTATTTTATAGTATGAAGAATACAATTGAACATAGCTGAATAAAATAGAAAGGATATTTTCTCCAAACGATTTCTGTGGGAGTGCGCACATGCGGCTATTCTGTGTCGAGCGGTTAACAAAGAAACAGGTACTCCTATATGCTTAATTTAGTTATTTATGCAACTTTAGTTGTGATACAATCATTGGGCTATATGTTTAGCTTTTTTATACATTCTAAGGCTGCATGATGCGACTCTAATTATGATTTTAAAATACACTGCTCGAAAAAATAAAGGGAACACTAAAATAACACATCCTAGATCTGAATGAATGAAATAATCATATTAAATACTTTTTCCTTTACATAGTTGAATGTGCTGACAACAAAATCACACAAAAATTATCAATGGAAATCAAATGTATCAACCCATGGAGGTCTGGATTTGGAGTCACCCTCAAAATTAAAGTGGAAAACCACACTACAGGCTGATCCAACTTTGATGTAATGTCCTTAAAACAAGACAAAATGAGGCTCAGTAGTGTGTGTGGCATCCACGTGCCTGTATGACCTCGCTACAACGCCTGGGCATGCTCCTGATGAGGTGGTGGATGGTCTCCTGAGGGATCTCCTCCCAGACCTGGACTAAAGCATCCGCCAACTCCTGGACAGTCTGTGGTGCAACGTGGCGTTGGTGGATGGAGCGAGACATGATGTCCCAGATGTGCTCAATTGGATTCAGGTCTGGGGAACGGGCGGGCCAGTCCATAGCATCAATGCCTTCCTCTTGCAGGAACTGCTGACACACTCCAGCCACATGAGGTCTAGCATTGTCTTGCATTAGGAGGAACCCAGGGCCAACCGCACCAGCATATGGTCTCACAAGGGGTCTGAGGATCTCATCTCGGTACCTAATGGCAGTCAGGCTACCTCTGGCGAGCACATGGAGGGCTGTGTGGCCCCCCAAAGAAATGCCACCCCACACCATGACTGACCCACCGCCAAACCGGTCATGCAGGAGGATGTTGCAGGCAGCAGAACGTTCTCCACGGCGTCTCCAGACTCTGTCACGTGCTCAGTGTGAACCTGCTTTCATCTGTGAAGAGCACAGGGCGCCAGTGGCAAATTTGCCAATCTTGGTGTTCTCTGGCAAATGCCAAACGTCCTGCACGGTGTTGGGCTGTAAGCTCAACCCCCACCTGTGGACGTCGGGCTCTCATACCACCCTTATGGAGTCTGTTTCTGACCATTTGAGCAGACACATGCACATTTGTGGCCTGCTGGAGGTCATTTTGCAGGGCTCTGGCAGTGCTCCTCCTGCTCCTCCTTGCACAAAGGCGGAGGTAGCAGTCCTGCTGCTGGGTTGTTGCCCTCCTACGGCCTCCTCCACATCTCCTGATGTACTGGCCTGTCTCCTGGTAGCGCCTCCATGCTCTGGACACTACGCTGACAGACACAGCAAACCTTCTTGCCACAGCTCGCATTGATGTGCCATCCTGGATGAGCTGCACTACCTGAGCCACTTGTGTGGGTTGTAGACTCCGTCTCATGCTACCACTAGAGTGAAAGCACCGCCAGCATTCAAAAGTGACCAAAACATCAGCCAGGAAGCATAGGAACTGAGAAGTGGTCTGTGGTCACCACCTGCAAAACCAGTCCTTTATTGGGGGTGTCTTGCTAATTGCCTATAATTTCCACCTGTTGTCTATTCCATTTGCACAACAGCATGTGAAATGTATTGTCAATCAGTGTTGCTTCCTAAGTGGACAGTTTGATTTCACAGAAGTGTGATTGACTTGGAGTTACATTGTGTTGTTTAAGTGTTCCCTTAATTTTTTTGAGCAGTGTAGTTGCATGAAAGGCATGCGCTCGGCTCTGTTTCTTACGCAGGCTGCACACACTTCATCAGTCTCTCATTCACAATTTGACAACACTTGATAATATTCTCACCAGGCCTTGAATTTGCCAGCGGCATCCCCTTGTGTGGCTGCAATGCCCCCTAAAAAAATCCATGGCTTTTGTGGCCAAAGTGGCCGTTGAGCCCTTGGGCTGAATATAATAATTATAATTCCCTTCTCCCTGCTGCCAATCGCCTTGCTCCAAAGCACCTCTCACTCACATGGCTCTCTCAAATTATTTTTAGCCAATGCCCGTCACGTGATCGGGTCCTTCTCACAGGCATCTCAGCTCTGAAGTAGGCTTCAACTGAAGACAGACACATCTGCGCACTGCGCACGTCCCTCTTATCGAATTCCGAGGCGCATATTGAAGATGTTAGAAGAACTGTACACATTTACTTCGTCAGCCAACAAGATGAGTAGGCCTAACGAACAGCAAAAACACTAGCCTACGTCAATCTACTATCCCCCGTAGTACATAAGTTTACCTATTATATTGGTCAACTTGTCCTTCTGTGCGAGAAATTAATATTCCAAACATACTCTGGGACAGTTGTGGGATGCGACAGATCCCAAATTAATACAACCACACACATCAACAAACCTTTTAAAAGCAATGAGGCTGATGCAACAGAACGTTTAGCTTAAAATGTTGATAAACTACTAGGCTATTTCTTCACATTATAAGCGCAGCAATGCGCACACGGCGCGAATGTTCCAAAATGCAATCATTTAGCGGGAAAACACTGTTCTCAAACGTGACCGCAAATGCGATTATGAATCTAATGCTTTATTATAAAGGTGCATTTTTATGGTGAAAATTATCTTACCCAAACTTGAAACTCACGTGCTGCCTATGTATGCCAGTAAGGCTCTACACTGGTTGTAAAGAGGATTCATGTGCTTAATTTTAAAGAGGTTATTTGGCCACTTTAGTTGTGATTATCAAAACATATAGGCCTATGGGCTAGGCGACTATGATTTGAAAAAGTTGCAAAAAAAAGCCATGCGCTGTTTCTTGCATTACTGCACACGCTGGGCATCATTCACAAATGACAATACATCAATCACAAGTGATGGCCTAATATTGTCATCCATCAGACTTTTCTTCATTTAAATCGTGTCTTTACATATACTTAATAATATATGTTCGAAATTTGTTTGGATTTAATATGGACCATTATCATGCACCTGTCTTGGAACAGGGGCAGTGCAAAAAATAAACATGTCATCTATGCACTTAAATAGCGAATGGTGGACACCTTTCCCATGGTTCATTTTCATGCCAGCCAGGTAGGCTATACTCCTGTTTTAAAGAAAAGCAATGTGCTTAATATTAGGGAAGTTGAGAAATAAATACAGCATGCATAGCCTATAGAAAGCTGATGGGATCCTCCTACTTTTAATAGAGGCCATCAAAACTCTGTTTTCTCACGCAATTGCAGAAATGTTGCACAACATGAGCTCTCATCAAGTGTTTGATTTTCGATTTCTTTGCTTTGATGTTACAGTGCCTTGCAAAAGTATTCATCCCCCTTGGCATTTTTCCTATTTTGTTGCATTACAACCTGTAATTTAAATGGATTTTTATTTGGATTTCGTGTAATGGACATACACAAAAAAGTCAAAATTGGTGAAGTGAAATTTTAAATGAAATTTTAGAAAAAACTTGTTTAAAAAAAATGAAGCCCCTAATTAAGATCTGGTGCAACCAATTACCTTCAAAAGTCACATAATTAGTTAAATAAAGTCCACCTGTGTGCAATCTAAGTGTCACATGATCTGTCACAAGATCTCAGTATATATACACCTGTTCTGAAAGGCCCCAACACCACTAAGCAAGCAGCACCATGAAGACCAAGGAGCTCTCCAAACAGGTCAGGGACAAAGTTGTGGAGAAGTACAGATCAGGGTTGGGTTATAAAAAAGTGAGCTGGGCTTTACGGAAGAGTGGCCAGAAAAAAGCCATTGCTTAAATAAAAAAATAAGCAAACACGTTTGGTGTTCGCCAAAAGGCATGTGGGAGACTCCTGAAACATATGGAAGAAGGTACTCTGGTCAGATGAGACTAAAATTGAGCTTTTTGGCCATCAAGGAAAATGCTATGTCTGGCGCAAACCCAACACCTCTCATCACCCCGTAGTCCCATGTAGCTCAGTTGGTAGAGCATGGCGCTTGCAACGCCAGGTGGCAGCATCATGCTGTGGGGATGTTTTTCCATCGGCAGGGACTGGGAAACTGGTCAGAATTGAAGGAATTATGGATGGCGCTAAATGCAGGGAAATTCTTGAGGGAAACCTGTTTCAGTCTTCCAGAGATTTGAGACTGGGACGGAGGTTCACCTTCCAGCAGGACAATGACCCTAAGCATACTGCTGAAGCAACACTCAAGTGGTTTAAGGGGAAACATTTTAATGTCTTGGAATTGCCTAGTCAAAGCCCAGACCTCAATCCAATTGAGAATCTGTGGTATGACTTAAAGATTGCTGTACACCAGCGGAACCCATCCAACTTGAAGGAGCTGGAGCAGTTTTGCCTTGAAGAATGGGCAAAAATCCCAATGGCTAGATGTGCCAAGCTTATAGAGACATACCCCAAGAGACTTGCAGCTGTAATTGCTGCAAAAGGTGGCTCTACAAAGTAGAGTTATTCACGCTCAAGTTCTGTTTTTTTGTCTTATTTCTTGTTTGTTTCACCCCCAAAAATATTTTGTATCTTCAAAGTGGCAGGCATGTTGTGTCAATCAAATGATACAAACCCCAAAAAAATCCATTTTAATTCCAGGTTGTAAGGTGTGGTCCTCTGTAGCTCAGCTGGTAGAGCACGGCGCTTGTAACGCCAAGGTAGTGGGTTCGATCCCCGGGACCACCCATACACAAAAATTTATGCACGCATGACTGTAAGTCGCTTTGGATAAAAGCGTCTGCTAAATGGCATATTATTATTATTATATTATAGTAACAAAATAGGAAAAATGCCAAGGGGGGTGAATACTTTCGCAAGTGATTAGACGAACAATAGAGTGCTGAGTACCAGGCTGTTAGCAAGTTTGGTAAGCTACTAATAACCATCAGCAGCATCAGAGCTTGGAGAAGCCTAGATACCGTGACTAAATGGTCACGTGGAATTTGACTGTGGTCATGAACGCCAGTGTGGCGGTAATACGGTCACTATAACGGCCCTAGGAAGGTGTTCTTAATGTTTTGTACACTCAGTGTATATTATGATTACTCTCATTTATATTAGTCTCCTTTGTTAAGGATTTGTGAATCCTACTCTCAAAAATAAGGTAGTAAAAGAAAGGTTTAGAGTCATCCATGGAGGAAGCACTGGGGGAGGAGCTCTGCTGATAGGATCATGAGTGACGGGGCTGTGGGAGTGGGAGGGGAGTTGTCATTAGGGCCCTGCCCCACACAGTCACTTCTGAACGGGCCTGGAACAGAGCCCTGTGGGACACCACCCTGACCCTGGGGCAATGCTGCTATGCCGCCATAAGATACTGGTGATAGAAGAGGCCGAATATTGAGGTGGAGAAGAGGCAGGCAGCGATCCACCAGGTGAAGAAGGAGAGGAGGCCGCGGAAAAGGAGGGGGGTGAACACTGTCCGCAGGCCCCCGAGGGCCACCGACAGGTGGGCGACTGAAGCCCGGGCCTCCACCGCCGGCCCTGGAGCTGCAGTTGGTGCTGCCACCATGGCATGATCAGAGTTAATCTCCAGTGGGCAGGGGAGGTCTTCCTCAGGGTACACCCCCCAGGAGTGTCCACCTATAACACAGAGAGTAGGGGGGTACATTAGCAGTGTGGTGGGCTAAAGACTGCTGCTAAATCGTTCAATATACTGTGCGGACAATAATTTCTGATGATGGTACCAAACTCACCTAAGGTTTTTAGCAGCAAGGTTGTATGCAGCAACATCACCAAGGGTGCCACATACTGCAGTGCGATTACACATAGGTAGTAGAAAACCCGGGCCACCTAGAAAGCAGAAGAAAAGAGTAAAGACAAACTCCTTTAAGTGTTTTGTTTCCTAAAACACAAGGCCAAATCTACACTGGAGTTACTTACCAAGAAGGCAGTGAATGTTCCTGAGTGGCCGAGTTACAGGTTTGAGTTGATCTACTTGAAAATCTATGGCAAGACCTGAAAATGGTTGTCTAGCAATGATCAACAACCAATTTGACAGAGCTTGAAGAATTTTGAAAAGAATAAATGGGCAAATGATGCACAATCCAGGTGTGGAACGCTCTGCCAAAGGTGCTTCTACAAGGTATTGACTTAGGGGTGTGAATACGTATGTAAATTCGATATTTCTGTATTTCATTTTTTATTAAATGTGCAAAAAAAAAAGTATATATAATTGCAGGAAGTTGGCTTAAAAATGCAAAAACTGGGGCCTCCATTTTTTTTTTTACAGATATTCAGCCGCACAGACGGGCCGACTGCGCCCATTACCACACCACCTAAGCCCCTTTTAGATCCAGAAAACCAATGGGGTTTCAGAGTTTTTCCTCATACTCTGCCCATCTGTCAAGCCAAATGATTGGCCTGGGACGATGGGACGATAAACTGACAATTACAGACATCGACATTGCCTCCCCTGTTACCGAAGCATTTTGCTTACGTCTGTATTTTGACTGTAATAGATTGTTGTAAAACCATTATTTGGTCAACTGTAATAGCCTATGCACAAAGATGTCGGCAAATTCTCTGAAGAGCCAAAAATAAATCTAATCATTCTAACAGGTTGCACATTGAAATATCAACTCATGCATTTCCTGGATATGTTAGATGAAATAGCTTACTTTTTGACTCTCAGTTGTCTTAATACTTAGAGCTCTGCGGCTAATGTAAAGTAACTGTCCATAAAAAAAAAAATATTTTTGCTGTATTTGTTGTTATTGGGCCAAATAGTTACATTTATCATATTACTTTTTGTCCATATTGCCCAGATCTAACACTTCACCCCCAATAATGTAGCGTAATTTATCGCTGATTTATCGTTATCGAAGAAAATTGGTCAATTTATTGCGATTCAGATTTTTTCTCTCCATATTGCCCAGATCTACAAGGCGTCACTCACCATCTTCTGCAGGTCGACGGTGCTAATGCGTCCCGCCTCCTTCTTCATCTGTTCCACGCCCTTCTGGGCCAGGCTGAGGTAGGCCTGGAGGTGGTGCCTCATCATGGCCAAGCGAAGCACACACAGCAGCAGAATGGTCCATAACCGCAACGTATCGTACGTCTCCTCAGTCATCCTGCTGGGGAGAGGAAAGACAGAGAGAGTCACTGTGTGAGAGAGAAAGTGTGAGTCAGTGTGAGGGGAAATGATTGGCCAACCCAAGTCGAAAGTGTGAGAGGAAGACAGAGAAGTTGAGGGTAGGAAAGAAGAGATAAGTGGGGTGACAGGGAGAGGTGGAAAGAGAGGAAATGGGAAGCTGCTTTACATGATGCAACTTATTACAAATATGTCAAACTTTGGGACGGCCTGGCTCTTTGACTTTGGGTGTGGCATGTCATCACCATTCCTGTGGTTTAAAAGCACTGTCATTTCATGTTTGAAAACGAAACTTTCCAAACGAAACAACACAGAGGTGAACTTACAAAGGCACACTCTCCTTCCCCATGGTAGGGTTCAGGATGTAGTCCTTGGTTATGGGCTTCACCCACAACAATACCATAATAAGAGGGGCCAGGAAGTTGATATGAAGCAAGGTCCTGGAAGAGAGAAATAACATAAATGGGTCACATTTTTGTCAGCGAAAGCTTTGCCCTATCCAGGAGTGCCTGAGAAAAGTGAATGAGTCCTCATAGGACGTCTCTCCACTCCAATACGTGTTAACTGCACTGATCTGAAAACTCAGTGTCAGGACACAAGTGGAACAAATGTGATTGGCCATCAAGTCAGTTGATAGACAACTCTCATGTAATTTCAATCTGTAAGGTCTGCATATTATGACCTGTATCCACTTTCTAGCCATCAGTGGAGAGCTCATTTGTACCCATGGTTAGATAGAAGTCCCCTTGAGTCCGTTTGGGTGGGCAGAGAGAGACAAAGTGAATCTAGCTAAAGACAGTTATTTAGAGAGGAGTGAGGGGAATTGAACTAGAGACTGCCATACCAAAGTGGACTATCAGGGTGCGATGTGCTGCCGGCCCCCTCCCCATGTTATGACCTTGCCACCCGGTGTGTGCTGAAATAAAACCCTGCTCCAGCTGGGAAAGGGTTCATCTGACCAGGAAAACACTAATCTCCTATCTACAGCACTCTGGATGCTAGGGGACGTGTGGTGGTGCTGAGGCACTTCTGTACAAGATGGACCTGAGTAGTATATGATTATGGCATGCTATCATCCACACTAATAATCAGGCTAGTACACGACATAACACTCACACAACTACAGCAGCCAACTCATAGATGAATGGGTAAACAACAGCTGTGGAACTGTGGTCTGGTTGAGGAGGAAGGAAGACTGGAGGGAAGAGAGGAACTCACTGTGTGACTTTAGCTGTGGTCAGGTTGAGGGCGTCCAGGTGCATTTGGGCCAATCGTAGGCCGGGGAAGGTGAGAAATGCACCAATCAGAGAGCAGAGCAGGGCCAGGATCAGCTTAAAGGTGAGTTTAGATATGGGACCTCTGGTGGAAAGAACAGAGTCACAGTCATACTGGGCTAAAGTGTACCTTACATTCATATGCGTCAAAACACATACAATCCAGGAGTCATTTAGATTCATGACACCATGCAAACCAATAGAAGAAGCTCTTACTTACTGGGACTCCAACCCCTGGTTCTCCAAAAAATGTGTGGCACTTTCAGAGAAATTTGCAAAACCTAGAACGAAATGAAAACATCTCTATATTTTAAATTGGTCCTACCAATACCAGAAAAACAACAATTAAAGTATATTAGTCAAAACAGATTGAATCCATTCATACAACCTAGTGTTCTTCAACACTAGTCCTGGGGAACCAGAGGGTTTGCATGCTATTCTATCCCATCAATAACACACCTTGATGAGTTGAATTGTACAGTGCTTTCGGAAAGTATTCAGACCCCTTGACTTTTTGTTACGTTACAGCCTATTCTAAAATTGATTAAATTAAATCCTCAGCAATCTACACACAATACCCCATAATGACAAAGCCTAATCAGGTTTTTAGAAATGTTAGCAAATTTTTTAAAACCAAGATAGGGTTAACCAACTTGATTGGCCTGTGGTAAATTCAATTGATTGGACATGATTTGGAAAGGCACACACCTGTCTATATAAAGGTCCCACAGTTGACAGTGCATTAAGAATGGCGCCGGAGAAGATGGCTGCCGTTTTACAGCCCTCTAACCAATTGTACTATTATGTGTGTTTTTCCGCGTTATTTGTAATTTATTTTGTACATAATGTTTCTGCCATCGTCTCTTATAACCAAAAAGAGCTTCTGGATATCAGGACAGCGATTACTCACCTCGTATTGGACAAATAATTTTTCTTCAACGAGGTGGCCGCGAAGGATATCCTACAGACACCCGACAAGGCCCAAATCCCCGTCATTCGCATGAGGAAGAGACGGAGATATCGTGGACGTAGGTCGGGGTGCCTTGTAAGGATCCGACGGCGAGCGAGTAAACTGCCGCTCCCATCAATCCTATTAGCCAATCTTCAATCATTGGAAAATAAATTGGATGACCTAAGATTACGGTTATCCTACCAAAGGAACATTAAAAACTGTAAAATCTTATGTTTCACAGAGTCGTGGCTGAACGACGACATGGATAACATACAGCTAGCGGGCTATACGCTACATCGGCAGGATAGCACGGCTGACTCCGGTAAGACAAGGGGTGGCGGTCTGTGTATATTTGTAAACAACAGCTGGTGCACAAAATCAAATACTAAGGAAGTCTCAAGGTTTTGCTCGCCTGAGGTAGAGTATCTTATGATAAGCTGTAGACCACACTATTTACCAAGAGAGTTTTCATCTATATTTTTCATAGCTGTCTATTTACCACCACAAACCAATGCTGGCATTAAGATTGCACTGAATGAGCTGTATAAGGCCATAAGTCAACAGGAAAACGCTCATCCAGAGGCAGCGCTCCTAGTGGCCGGGAACTTTAATGCAGGGAAACTTTAAATCCGTTCTACCTAATTTCTACCAGCATGTTAAATGTGCAACCAGAGGAAAAAAAACTCTAGACCACCTTTACTCCACACACAGAGACGCATACAAAGCTCTCCCTCGCCCTCCATTTGGCAAATCTGACCATAACTCTATCCTCCTGATTCCTGCTTATAAGCAAAAACTAAAGCAGGAAGCACCAGTGATTCGGTTAATAAAAAAGTGGTCAGATGACGCAGATGCTAAGCTACAGGACTGTTTTGCTAGCACAGACTGGAACATGTTCCGGGATTCTTCAGATAGCATTAAGGAGTACACCACATCAGTCACTGGCTTCATCAATAAGTGCATCGATGATGTCGTCCCCACAGTGACCGTACGTATATACCCCAACCAGAAGCCATGGATTACAGGAAACATCCTCACTGAGCTAAAGGGTAGAGCTGCCGCTTTCAAGGAGCGGGACTCTAACCCGGACGCTTATAAGAAATCCCGCTATGCCCTCTGACGAACCATCAAACAGGCAAAGAGTCAATACAAGACTAAGATTGAATCGTACTACACCGGCTCTGACGCTCGACGGATGTGGCAGGGCTTGAAAACTATTAGAGACTACAAAGGGAAGCACAGCCGCGAGCTTCCCAGTGACACAAGCCTACCAGACGAGCTAAACCACTTCTATGCTCGCTTCGAGGCAAGCAACACTGAAGCATGCATGAGAGCACCAGCTGTTCCGGATGACTATGTGATCACGCTCTCCATAGCCGATGTGAGTAAGACTTTTAAGCAGGTCAACATTCACAAGGCCGCAGGGCCAGACGGATTACCAGGACGTGTACTCTGAGCATGTGCTGACCAACTGGCAAGTGTCTTCACTGACATTTTCAACATGTCCCTGACTGAGTCTGTAATACCAACATGTTTCAAGCAGACCACCATAGTCCCCGTGCCCTAGGACACTAAGATAACCTGCCTAAATGACTACCGACCCGTAGCACTGACGTCTGTAGCCATGAAGTGCTTTGAAAGGCTGGTCATGGCTCATATCAACACCATTATCCAAGAAACCCTAGACCCACTCCAATTTGCATACCGCCCCAACAGATCCACAGATGATGCAATCTCTATTGCACTCCACACTGCCCTTTCCCACCTGGACAAGAGGAATACCTACGTGAGAACGCTATTCATTGACTACAGCTCAGCATTCAACACCATAGTGCCCTCAAAGCTCATCACTAAGCTAAGGATCCTGGGACTAAACACCTCCCTCTGCAACTGGATCCTGGACTTCCTGACGGGAAGATCCCAGGTGGTAAGGGTAGGTAACAACACATCTGCCACACTGATCCTCAACACGGGGGCCCCCTCAGGGGTGCGTGCTCAGTCCCCTCCTGTACTCCCTGTTCACCCATGACTGCATGGCCAGGCACGACTCCAACACCATCATTAAGTTTGCCGACGACACAACAGTGGTAGGCCTGATCACCGACAACGATGAGACAGCCTATAGGGAGGAGGTCAGAGACCTGGCCGTGTTGTGCCAGGATAACAACCTCTCCCTCAACGTGACCAAGACAAAGGAGATGATTGTGGACTACAGGAAAAAAAAGAGGACTGAGCACGCCCCCACTCTCATCGACGGGGCTGTAGTGGAACAGGTTGAGAGCTTCAAGTTCCTTGGTGTCCACATCACCAACGAACTATCATGGTCCAAATACACCAAGACAGTCGTGAAGAGGGCATGACAAAGCCTATTCCCCCTCAGGAGACTGAAAAGATTTGGCACGGGTCCTCAGATCCTCAAAATAATTCTACCATCGAGAGCATCCTGACTGGTTGCATCACCGCCTGGTATGGCAACAGCTTGGCCTCCGACCGCAAGGCACTACAGAGGGTAGTGCGTACGGCCCAGTACATCACTGGGGCCAAGCTTCCTGCCATCCAGGACCTCTATACTAGGCGGTGTCAGAGGAAGGCCCTCAAAATTGTCAAAGACTCCAGTCACCCTAGTCATAGACTGTTCTCTCTGCTACCGCACGGCAAGCGGTACCGGAGTGCCAAGTCTAGGTCCAAAAGACTTCTCAACAGCTTCTACCCCCAAGCCATAAGACTCCTGAACAGCTAATCATGGCTACCCGGACTATTTGCACTGCCCCCCCACCCCATCTTTTTACGCTGCTGCTACTCTGTTAATTTATGCATAGTCACTTTAACTCTACCCACATGTACATATTACTTCAACTACTTCAACTTTTACTTCTGCCCTTTTTTTCTCAACACTTTTTTGTTGTTGTTTTATTTTACTTTTTTATTAAAAATAAATGCACTGTTGGTTAAGGGCTGTAAGTAAGCATTTCACTGTAATGTCTGCACCTGTTGTATTCGGCGCATGTGGCCAATAAAATTTGATTTGATGTCAGAGCAAAAACCAAGCCATGAGGTCGAAGGAATTGTCTGTAGAGCTCAGAGACAGGATTATGTCGTGGGACAGACCTGAGGGAATGGTACCAAGGTCCTCAAGAACACAGTGGCCTCCATCATTCTTAAATGGAAGACGTTTGGAACCACCAAGACTCTTCCTAGAGCTGGCCTCCCGGCCAAACTGAGCAATTGGGGGAGAAGGGAGGTGACCAAGAACCTGATGGTCACTCTGACATAGCTCTAGAGTTCCTCTGTGGAGATGGGAGAACCTTCCAGAAGGACAACCATCTCTGCAGCACTCCACCAATCAGGCCTTTATGGTAGTGGCCAGAAGGAAGCCACTCATCAGGAAAAAGCACGACAGCCCGCTTGGAGTTTGCCAAAAGGTACCTAAAGACTCTCAGACCATGAGCAATAAGATTCTCTGGTCTGATGAAACCAAGATTGAACTCTTTGGCACCATCCCTACGGTGAAGCATGGTGGTGGCAGCATCATGCTGTGGGGATGTTTTTCAGCGGCAGGTATTGAGAGACTAGTCAGAATCGAGGCAAAGATGAATGGAGCAAAGTGCAGAGAGATCCTTGATGAAAACCTGCTCCAGAGTGCTCAGGACCTCAGACTGGGGTGAAGGTTCACCTTCCAACAGGACAACGACCCTAAGCACACAGCCAAGACAACACAGGAGTGGCTTCGGGACAAGTCTCTGAATGTCCTTGAGTGGCCCAGCCAGACCCGGACTTGAAACCGATCAAACATCTCTGGAAAGACCTGAAAATAGCTGTGCAGCAACACTCCCCATCCAACCTGACAGAGCTTGAGAGGATCTGCAGAGAAGAATGGGAGAAACTCCCCAAATACAGGTCTGCCAAGCTTGTAGTGTCATACGCAAGAAGACTTGAGGCTGTAATCGCTGCCAAAGGTGCTTCAACAAAGTACTGAGTAAAGGGTCTGAATACTTATGTAAATGTGATATCTCAGTTTTTGCTTCATCATTATGGGGTATTGTGTGTAGATTGATGAGGATAAAAAACTATTTAATCTATTTTAGAATAAGGCTGTAACCTAACAAAATGTGGAAAAAGTCAAGGGGACTGAATACTTTCCGAAGGCACTGTATGTGTTAGTACTGGGATGGAACAACAGCCAGACCAGCCTGTGAGTCCTAAGGGTTATATTCATATGGAAGCAAACGGGCCGAAACGGGGAGGGACTAACTGAACTTGTCCAATAACAAACGCTTGTTTCGGTTAAAAACATTTTGCTACGTTTTGCACTAATGAATAGGTTCCAGGCGCAGGACTGAAGACGTGCTATCTAGCCGTACTGACAGATGGTTCATGGCCCACTCACCTGTCTCCAGGCCAAACTCCAGGTAGTTCTCGGTGACGATGAGGATGGCCATGGCTTTGACGAAGAAGAAGAAAGCGAAGGTGATGCAGAGCGAGCGCTCGCCGCCCTCCTCCAGCTTGAAGTAGAAGGCCGTCAGGGAGAACAGAGTCTTACTGTGGGGCACGGGAGTTAAGAAACACGCCAGCAGAAACACATAACTCATGAAACATAGCCTACTAATCATATTGCTGAGTGCCAAGGCTGTGCAGAGATGTTTCTGGAGTAATGGTGGTGGCTCAATAACATAATAGACCAGACGTATCAGAAGCACTACTGCATTGTGACCCACAACACACACGCACACACACGCGCACACACACACAGTCTAGCTCATACATTAGCATGGGGTTCAATGGCCCAGGCTTCCTCAGACCTAGAATGGTATTTCTAATGGGCTAAGTAAGGACTCATATGAGCTGGCCTCGGTCTCCATGGAGAGGGAGATCAGCCTTTATTTCACAAACCAATGTCTCAGACCATTCTGAATGGGGGAATCCAATGGACTTTTTCTGGGGGTCACAACCGGGATACTAAAGGGCTGCATTTTAAAAAGGTACCTGACAACTTAGAGCTAGCCTCTCAAAAGAGCAATGCAGCCCCATTGACAGAGCTGTCAGTGAGGCTGCTGCTAACGTAACCCTAAACACTACCTGGGAAGCAGCCACAGAAAGTAAGCTGCAAATATTGCAGCAGCATTTCTGTAAGAGCAGCTTTTGCCCGCTTCCAGTTATACCATCACTGATTGTGTTTATAAGTCTAGGCTAACCAACATGTTGCTCGACAGGATGTCTACTTGATGTGCATTAGTTTGGGTGTTCAACATCATCAACGTTTACAGAAATCACAGAGCTCAGGAACAATCAGGAGTTCTAATACTGAGCCACTGCAACCTGGGTGTTTTTCGTAACTTTCACCAAAAATATTATCTGCTAAATCCATTCAAATTTAGCCGTTTTAAGATTCCATTCCATGGCTGAGTTGCGCTTACTCGAGGTTAACACAGCAGGTGCCTGGCTGCAGCCTCTGGCTCTTTACCACGCCGAGAGGGTCACTGGAGATGGGAATCTGAAATCAAGTGTGCCATTAACACACAGACCATCGCATCCCCATCATCATCTTCATCATCCATCCAGCCGTGCTCCTCCTCCTCCTCCTCCAAGTCTCCTCTTTTCCCAGGCAAATCAGTCTGGTGGGCTGTGAAAATTGGGCATCCAATCTTCCTCAGCAGGCAGGCAGGAAATGACATGCCTTCCGACCGCACTCAGCCAGTTCCGACAGGGAGTGTGGCAAAGGACTGTGGTGAAGGATAACGCGTATGATTTGGTGACGCGTCAGTGGAAAGAAAGTAACAGGTAGCAGGGAGACAGGTGGTGGCAGGCAGTGGTTGGTGCTGTGTCTGTCAGTTTATGGCCACTGCCTGCCTGCTCTCCTGATGCTCCCTGACTACTGAAATGGAGCCTGGAAACAATCAAGGCTCTCTCTCAGGTTTTTTTCAGTTAACCAGCAACAGGTAGGGAACAGAAGGGATGATTCTCAGTGTGTGTGGTACACTACTGAAATCTAACTATTTTACTAGGTCTTTAACCCAAAACTGTTTGCTTTGGCTTGGCAGTGCTACTAGGTAAGATCAAATTGAACCCTCAACATCCTCTAGACAAATGTCAAATGGATTTGATATAAAAAGAGTGATTGAAAGAGAGAAGGATGTTTTGAACGATGTACTGACTGAAGGATACATGACGAAGGCAAGGACAAGCAGGCACCACACCACACTGATGTTCATCTCTCCTGAGGGCTGGGCCACTGTGTAGTACAGCTCTGTGATCAGATACACCACTGTGGATGCCACCGTGAAGTCCACCAGCCACTGGAACTCTGGGAAGTAGTGCAACGCTGCAGGGACCAGGAGCAGGAGCAGGGTGAAGAGGAGGAAGAGGATTAGTTTGTTAGTTGGTTGATTTATGACAGTAGTTCTCAATTGGGATGTTGATATTTGGGGAAAATCTAGATGTGCACAAATACTGAATTATGAAGATTTGTTGAGGTTTAAGTGACAAAACAATGGTCATAAACATAAGATGATAATTTAATAGTGTTTGTAGATATGGCCTCATACCTAACGTGTCCACTTCTGTGATGCACTTGGTCTCCAGCTGCAGGTCTATGTCCTTGGGAATGGTCAGAGGCTTGTTCTCTATGTTGCTATTGTTCCTCCTGGGACAAAATACATAGTGCCATATCAATACCAGACAGACATGGGAGAGAAACATGTTGTTTTTCGTGGTCATTGTTCCACCTCTAATCAAGGGCACAGCAAAGACTGCTAAATACAAATATACTGCTATCATGTTCATTTACTGGCTGCCCTAAAGAACAATACATTATACCCTGGACTAAATCAAACTTGATCTGTGTACAAGGTAGTGATGGGGGTTTGAAATAATTCCACTATTTGAATAGTATCATGAATTGTTGTTGGATATCCAGATATTCGAAATACATGTATTTAACCTGAGCACTGCTGCATGAGGGATAGGCTGGCATTCTATTGCTGCTGCTGCGGAAGTTATATGGGGTGGTGTGTCAGACTTGACATAACATAGTAAACGTCAATCCAGGACACCCGAATTAGTATGATATGTTACGTTTTTGGACACTCAATTTAGTATGATATATTACGTTTGGTATGGATCCATAAGACAGATGGTTACCTAAGGTAAAAACTACATTGAGAAGTTTGTTTTATTAAATTAATAATGAGAAATGTCATGGTATATCCTTGTATGTAACAATGTCTCATGGATATATATTTTTTAATTTAGAAAAAGCCTTTTCAGCGTTAAAAATAGGCCTATATAATTGTAATACTCGCAAAATCTAATACTCACAAGAATTAAAATACTAATGTCCATTCGGATTTTCAAATAACTATGGCCATCCCTGGTACAAGGTCATTTGGGCATCTGCTAGCATCAAACTGGCTAGCGTCATGGAGGGAGTCTTCCTTAACCTAGTCTCTCTTGTCAACCTAACCAAGGGGTACAGAGCGCTGATGCTAGCTCTTTTGTAGTGCGGATTACGGCCCTTGTAACTCATAAATCCAATATTTTGTCATAGGGCTACAGGGGGTGACATGCAGGATAGGCTGCAAGAGCAGCACACAGCAGGGATTGGCCCAGCTGTTCCTGGGACCAGCAGACCTTTCTAGTGGGCCTTGTTTGTTCAGCTCTGTGTGTGCTGGATTCAGAAGACAATACCTCGGCAAGACAGTGGAGCCAAACATGCCCTGGTCACATTTCAACTCTGCGGCACCTGACTGGAGAAAAGGGCTTCACAACAAAAGGAATGGAGATGTGTGGCACAAGCAGGCAAAAGGACAGTGATCCGTCTTTTGAAGCATAAGCAAACGTGTGTCGTTGAACTATGACCTGCCTCGTGGAAGCCTAAGAAATGGACAAGGACTACCTCATGGCTCCCAGCGTGAATCTAGATAGCATCAACTTCATACACTTCAATTCTCAAATGTTCGAGAACATTTCACATTGCCACACCTTGCTTTCTGTGAGGCTAAAGGAAGTAACACAGAATGGAGATATGGAATATGATATTTTACCACTGACGGCCATACAGATTATGTACTAAAGACATTACATGGCAGGCCTACCTTCAGAACTCGTCATAGCATCGTCATGACCCCTGACATGTGGGGATACACCTTGTTTTGTTGGAGTCTGAAAAAACTGCTGTTCATACACTACTGAGTTGATTGTTGACTTCAGGAAGCAGAGGAGGCAACATGCCCCGATCCACCTCTGTAGTAGAGAGTCACAAGTTTTAAAGTTCCTCTGTGTCCATGCTATAGATAACCATAGACTTCCAGTCAACACTAGTTGGCATTGGCTCGCAAAACTACCTCTAACTTCCTTCATGCTGGACACAGAGACTAGGGCTGTCCCCAACAAAAAGTTGTATTTTTCCATATATAGACACATTCTATGTGTTTAAATCAAATCAACTATATGCACTGAGCTTGTCTGATGCTTTAAGCGAACTGTTTGATGAAATAATTAAGACACACAAATGACTAGAGGGAGTACGACGCAATTGATTTGATTGTGCTGTGCCTGGCTCAGACTTGCTGCGCTGTGTTAGAAAAAACAGTGAGTGACTAGCACCCATTGTCTCTCTCTCCTCCCTCCTGCAGCGACCACCACAGAACATCAACAGTGTGTATCGCGCTGTCCGTGTTGCAGAAGCGGCAACATAAGTACAGCCATTTCTGACTGAAAAGTTGTTACCGAAATCCCTAATTTGTATAGGAAAAACATTCCCTATTCCCTAAACAATTGCTCTCTTTACGTGACACACTAATGCATCACATGAACGTGACCAATAGGGCCTGACCTATAGCATATCATAATCACATCAATAAATTGGTTATAACAAACTCTGAACACCTTAACACATGTGACAGCAAAATGGATGCAGAGGACGTGACAAATAAACTCGAAATGGGGAATGTTTACTGGTTGCTCAGGAGGTAAAGGGGAAGTCTGATGTGATGGAATACATTTGACTTGTTGTAGAAAATACTGGAGATCAAGAAAAATAAGGTAAGGAGCAAGCGCTGCGTGCATATTATGTGTGCCAAGCAGGTGCTGTTAGATTACAATATAATTTTTCTGACCGTTTGGAACAATGTAAACAACACTAAATAAATGATAAGCATACCAGAGCGTCTGCTTTAATGTTTTTCTTTGTAAAGCCTTTATGACAACAAAGACAAAAAATAGTCGCATTCATTCAAGAAATTGAATTTCCTAAATGGAACGGTTTAGGCCAATTTATTGTTAACGCTAATTATTCAATGGTCCCTTATTTTATTTTAAAACTAAAATGCTCGATTGCATTTCAAATCATGAATGACTCCAATGCTGTGTGACGACATGAACAAATAAATGATAGCCAGTCAAAAGTTCGGACACACCTACTCATTCCAGGGTTTTTCTTTATTTTTACTATTTGTAGAATAATAGTGAAGACATCAAAAGTATGAAATAACACATTTGTAATGATGTAGTAACCAAAAACGTGTTTAACAAATCAAAATAATGCTTTATAATTGAAATTCTTCAAAGTAGCCACCCTTTGCACTCATGCACATTTAACAGTTAGGCTATTGATTATAGACCTAATTAAGTTGGGGTTTCCTCTCTCCTCACTTTTCTTAGACAATTAAGGCAAGGGCTGTTTTCTCGTCTCCTAACTCCGCTGCTGCCTCCGCCGCATTGTTCTCAACGCCAATATGCTGGTTAACTTTGCTATTATGCACAAAGTAACATGGTCTAGGAAAAGGCTCCAATTCAACAGCGCACTGATGTGTTTCAGAACCACAGACAGCGACCACTATCCAAAGCGGGAGAAAGCGCGTTTGCTATAAAATATTATTTGCACCATTGTTCTTACATAATATAACCATATACAATTTCAGTAGCAAATGTCTTAGACTGATGGACTGTGCCATCCCCACGGCCTCCACAATGGATCAGTCCACTTAGACAGGCATGAATCAGACAGGCGTCGTGTACACCATGATTATTATTGTTTTGCTACTGCTCGACTAAAGAAATCTCGGTCGACCAACAGCTTATTGACCAAACAATCAACCAGTCGACTAAATGGGGTCAGCCCTAACAGAGACATAAAAATGGTATCCACGAGTTCATTGGACTGGGGAAGTAGATAAAGGGCCTCATTACCAAAATCCTGAAGTATCCCTTTAACTCACTACCACAAGATAGTCAGAGCTCATTGTAATTAGCAAAGGCTAGCTTTACTCACGTGCAAAAAAAAAAAAATTCCTTCAGTCCTCGCACTTCAAACAGGCCTTAAACAAGCCTCCTAAACACATCCGCTTCATCTCTCTGTTGACGCGCCTGTGTTCTCCACCCTTCTCAAACATCTGCCTCTCCTCTTTTAATTCCTGCCTGATCAAAGACACACCACTTGCTCCCCTATGTGCCACTGCCGTCCCCACCCACCACCCTCCTCAGCCTGCCTCCTTACCGGTCCTTCTTGCTCTTAGTTTTTTGTTGTTTTCCAGCAAGGCTCCTCAACTCATCTTCCGTAGGGTGCTGGTACCACCGAAGACTGGGGAAGGAGAGAGGAGACAGAGGAAGGAAGGAGACAAGTGAGTAATCTAGGTTAGTTTTAGAACTACACCATTGGTGACATAATCCCTCACCATACTCAAAAAAGGAAAATGGCTTCAAAAAGTAGGCATATATGATTTTATGCTTTATAGGACAATAGTTTGTGGTTCCAGGCCTACATGATTTAACATGAGTAGGACCATCAATCAGCAAATGAGCTGGATTTTGAGATCATTTACCTAACAAAATACACATAGGACTAAGACATCCCTCAAAGCATTTTAACGTATTCAAGTCAACTAATACACTCCTGACACCAGAGGCTAGTTATTGTGTTCCTTGAGGACTGGACTTAAAACAAGAGCTAATTTAAGAGCAGCCTTTTGAAGACAAAGATTTCACGCAACCTCTAACTTTGTTTAGAAACCCACTTGTCACAAGCTGTGAGAGGCTTAGGCATTAGGGAGGGAGGGGTGGAGGGCTTGGATTTAATATTGTGGACTGTGGATAGGTCTCCGTACATCCGTCCATCCATTCATACGTTAGTCACACGCGATATCTCAAACAGCACTGTCCTGATTGTCATGAAACTTGATGAATGATGCATCTTGCCATATAGATCCGGCATTTACAAATATACACTGATTGGCCCAAGGCGCAAGCTATAGTAATTAACTGAAATGGGTGTCACACCAGAGAGGAAGAGGCGAAGATAGAGAAGGATAACTATGTGTTATCCAGCAGGTAGCATTTTTTAGTTTTGTCACTCACCAAGCGAGGAATTTTTGTATGGAGGTCAATGAGAGTGTGTCGAATTTGGCTAACAAAACATTGAATTGCTTATTTGCTACGTGTGGCTTACTTGATCGAATATAAGTTTCGTAGTGCTTAGGTTGTTACGAGTGTACTGATAAGTAGACATCACATCCTGGCAACTTTTAGAAAAAAATACTTTATATCAGAGTTGTGCCTGTTGTTCACACACATATCTGCCCCCTCATTGGCTAGAATGCCTCCTCCCGACTGCCTTCTAGTCTGAGTACCAGTCTCTTAAGCTAACATTCCAGTCCTTGCCACTCCTCATCACTGCCAGAGACTGGCCTTTCGGAAATCTCAACGTTTAATATGCACTGGATTTGTTGGAAATAACATTAATATTTGGTTGTTGGAAATAACATTGGAAATTGAATTGGAATTTTTAACAAAGTCAAAAACAAACACTTAGCTGTTAGCTAGGCAAGTTGTATTTTGAGGCTCAAAATCAAAACTAAGACATTTTGTGGTTGGAATTGCAGGATGTATTTACTTCAAGAATTTAGACTTGAGCCATCAACTTTTGACAGACTGGTTTCATCTGGACAAACAAAAAAATTGTTGCTTAGCAACCGTATACCAACGTATTCTGTGGAGAAAGAAGTGATAAAGTTCCAATATTTGCATAATTATTGTGATTGGAGGATAGTTGTGAGGGTGATAGAATCAGGATCAAAGCCTATGTTCTCCTCGAGCACATTAATGATAGAATGTTCATATTTGAAGATGGCAAGAATGGACAGTCTCTTTGGCACATCACATGGAGTACAGGGAGAGGATTAGCTAAAGAGACTGCTACAAAGGCTAACTGCCTTCCATTTTTGAAGACATTTATTTTAATTGTTAGAGAGGCAACTTGAGTATCTGGTCAATATAATGGATAATTTGTGGTCACACACGATTACTGAAATGTTTTAGTCATACAGGATACCTCAATTGGCCCAAGGGGGGCGTTGCATAATTTGTGAGGCACGACATGTTTTCTGTTGCCTTGTTTATTATGGGAAACTTAATTGCGGATCTCTGGAGCGACACTATGGGCATCCAGCTTGGGACAAAGCCCCCTGAAAAAAAACAAGCACTGATGAATTATTAAGTGTGTTCTGAGGAGCTGTTTACTCAAAAACACATCTGGCACTACAGTGAGGGAGGGAAAAAAGTATTTGATCCCCTGCTGATTTTGTACGTTTGCCCACTGACAAAGACATGATCAGTCTATAATTTTAATGGTAGGTTTACAGTGAAAGACAGAATAACAACAAAAAAATCCAGAGAAACTAATGTCAAAAATGTTATAAATTGATTTGCATTTTAATGAGGGAAATAAGTATTTGACCCCTCTGCAAAACATGACTTAGTACTTGGTGGCAAAACCCTTGTTGGCAATCACAGAGGTCAGACGTTTCTTGTAGTTGGCCACCAGGTTTGCACACATCTCAGGAGGGATTTTGTCCCACTCCTCTTTGCAGATATTCTCCAAGTCATTAAGGTTTTGAGGCTGACGTTTGGCAACTCGAACCTTCAGCTCCCTCCACATATTTTCTATGGGATTAAGGTCTGGAGACTGGCTAGGCCACTCCAGGACCTCAATGTGCTTCTTCTTGAGCCACTCCTTTGTTGCCTTGGCCGTGTGTTTTGGGTCATTGTCATGCTGGAATACCCATCCACGACCCAATTTCAATGCCCTGGCTGAGGGAAGGAGGTTCTCACCCAAGATTTGACGGTACATGGCCCCGTCCATCATCCCTTTGATGCGGTGAAGTTGTCCTGTCCACTTAGCAGAAAAACACCCCCAAAGCATAATGTTTCCACCTCCATGTTTGACGGTGGGGATGGTGTTCTTGGGGTCATAGGCAGCATTCCTCCTCCTCCAAACACGGCGAGTTGAGTTGATGCCAAAGAGCTCGATTTTGGTCTTATCTGACCACAACACTTTCACCCAGTTCTCCTGTGAATCATTCAGATGTTCATTGGCAAACTTCAGACGGGCCTGTATATGTGCTTTCTTGAGCAGGGGGACCTTGTGGGCGCTGCAGGATTTCAGTCCTTCACAGCGTAGTGTGTTACCAATTGTTTTCTTGGTGACTATGGTCCCAGCTGCCTTGAGATCATTGACAAGATCCTCCCGTGTAGTTCTGGGCTGATTCCTCACCGTTCTCATGATCATTGCAACGCCACGAGGTGAGATATTGCATGGAGCCCCAGGCCAAGGGAGATTGACAGTTATTTTGTGTTTCTTCCATTTGCGAATAATCGCACCAACTGTTATCACCTTCTCACCAAGCTGCTTGGCGATGGTCTTGTAGCCCATTCCAGCCTTGTGTAGGTCTACAATCTTGTCCCTGACATCCTTGGAGAGCTCTTTGGTCTTGGCCATGGTGGAGAGTTTGGAATCTGATTGATTGATTGATTGCTTCTGTGGACAAGTGTATTTTATAGAGGTAACAAACTGAGATTAGGAGCACTCCCTTTAAGAGTGTGCTCCTAATCTCAGCTCGTTACCTGTATAAAAGACACCTGGGAGCCAGAAATCTTTCTGATTGAGAGGGGGTCAAATACTTATTTCCCTCATTAAAATGCAAATCAATTTATAACAGTTTTGACATGCGTTTTTCTGGATTTTGTTGTTGTTATTCTGTCTCTCACTGTTAAAATAAACCTCCCATTTAAATTATAGACTGATAATTTCTTTGTCAGTGGGCAAACGTACAAAATCAGCAGGGGATAAAATACATTTTTTCCACACTGTAATTAGAGGAAACGAGGCGGGCGCTTTATTTTTATTCCCCGTCCTCTCGGGTCGTCCCAATAGCTGATGACGCCCTTTGGTCTAAGCAATACTACTAATTATGTTTTTTTTTTTTTTTTTTGTGTTTTCAGAAAATGTGCTTTCAGCAGACAACTTGAAGACAGAAAGACTGTTTACAAGTTGAGCAAACAATCTGTTTCACATTGTTAGGCATCCTTTGAAATGAATTGTTCTGAAGGGTACACCAGTGAGGAGATTAAATCATGGCACCGTCAGAAACCAATAAAGCACCGATAGAAACAGAAGGTACAGACTTCTACATTACCTTCCGCTGCAGAGCAGCCATCTTGCGAAGGAATAATGAGGTATGATCTTCTGAATGACACTAGCCATTACCATGGTAACCACCAGCTGCACACCGATCACACCCTAAGGGAGGGAAAACAAATCAAGTTATATTCAAATATGTGCAAAACATTAGGAACAACTGCTTTTTCCATGACAAACTGACCAGGTGAAAGCTATGATCCCTTATTGATGTCACTTGTTAAATCCACTTCAAATCAGTGTAGACGAAGGGGAGGAGACAAGTTGAAGAATGATTTTTAAGTCTTGAGACAGTTGAGACATGGATTGTGTGCCATTCAGAAGGTGAATGGGCAAAACAAACTATTTAAGTGCCTTTGAGCGGGGTATGGTAGTAGGTGCCAGGCACACCAGTTTGAGTGTGTCAAGAACTGCAACGCTGCTGGGTTTTTCACTCTCAAGTTTCCTGTGTGTATCAGGAATGGTCCACCACCCAAAGGACATCCAGCCAATATGACAACAGTGGGAAGCATTGGAGTCAACATGTGCCAGCATTCCTGTTGAAAGCTTTCAACACCTTGTAGAGTCATTGCCCTGACGAATTGAGGCTGTTCTGAGGGCAAAAGGGGGTGCAACTCAATATTAGGAAGCTGTTCCTAATGTTTGGTATATTCAGTGTATAGTACACATATACAGTCTTCCAAATGTAGAGGAGTCATTAAATCATGGTGTTTCATCCTCTGTGAAAAGTTAAATGTACACTACCGGTCAAAAGTTTAAGAACACCTACTCAATCAAGGGTTTTTCTTTATTGTTGTAGAATAATAGTGAAGACATCAAAACTATGAAATAACATATATGGAATCATGTAGTGACCAAAAAAGTGTTGAACAAATCAAAATATATGTTATATTTGAGATTCCTCAAATAGCCACCCTTTGCCTTGATGACAGCTTTGCATACTCTTCGAATTCTCTCAACTAGCTTCACCTGGAATACTTTTCCAACAGTCTTGAAGGAGTTCACACATATGCTGAGCACTTGTTGGCTGCTTTTCCTTCACTCTGCGGTCCGACTCATCCCAAACCATCTCAATTTGGCTAAGCCCAAACCAGATGGAATGGCGTATCGCTGCAGAATGCTGTGGTGGCCATGCTTGTTAAGTGTGCCTTGAATTCTAAATAAAATCACAGACAGTGTCACCAGCAAAGCACCCCCACACCATAACCACTCCATGTTTACGGTGGGAAATACACATGCGGAGATCATCTGTTCACCTTCACCGCGTCTCACAAAGACACAGCGGTTGGAACCAAAAATCTCCAATTTGGACTCCAGACCAAAGGACACATTTCTATTTACATTTTACATTTTAGTCATTTAGCAGACGCTCTTATCCAGAGCGACTTACAGTTAGTGCATACATTATTTGATCGAACCCACAACCCTGGCGTTGCAAACGCCATGCTCTACCAACTGAGCTACATCCCCTGCCGGCCATTCCCTCCCCTACCCTGGACGACGCTGGGCCAATTGTGCGCGCCGCCCCATGGGTCTCCCGGTCACGGCCGGCTACGACAGAGCCTGGATTCGAACCAGGATCTCTGGTGGCAGAGCTAGCACTGCGATGCAGTGCCTTAGACCACTGCGCCACTCTGGAGTTTATTTCCACCGGTCTAATGTCCATTGCTCGTGTTTCTTGGCCCAAGCAAGTCTCTTCTTCTTATTGGTGTCCTTTAGAAGTGGTTTCTTTGCAGCAATTCGACCATGAAGGCCTGATTCACACAGTCTCCTCTGAACAGTTGATGTTGAGATGTGTCTGTTACTTGAACTCTTTGAAGCATTTATTTGGGCTGCAATTTCTGAGGCTGATAACTCATCCTAATGAATTCATCCTCTGCAGCAGAGGTAACTCTGGGTCTTCCATTCCTGTGGCGGTCCTCATGAGAGCCAGTTTTATCATAGCGCTTGATGATTTTTGCGACTGCACTTGAAGAAACATTCAAAGTTCTTGAAATGTTCCGTATTGACTGGCCTTCATGTCTTAAAGTAATGATGGACTGTTGTTTCTCTTTGCTTATTTGAGCTGTTCTTGCTATAATATGGACTTTGTCTTTTACCAAATAGGGCTATCTTCTGTATACCCCCCTACCTTGTCACAACACAACTGATTGGCTCAAACGCATTAAGAACGAAAGAAATTCCACAAATTAACTTTTAAGAAGGCACACCTGTTAATTGAAATGCATTCCAGGTGACTACCTCATGAAGCTGGTTGAGAGAATGCCAAGAATGTACATAGCTGTCATCAAGGCAAAGGGTGGCTATTTGAAGAATCTCAAATATAAAATATATTTTGATTTGTTTAACACTTTTTTGGTTACTACATGATTCCATATGTGTTATTTCATAGTGTTGATGTCTTCACTATTACTCTACAATGTAGAAAATAGTAAAAATAAAGAAAAACCCTGGAATGAGTAGGTGTTCTAAAACTTTTGACCAGTAGTGTATGTAACACAGAAATCTATCACTCAAACTTTCAGTGATCAAGTGACAGCTAAATTGAGAATAACTGCAGATTTGAGAGCGGCAAAATACAGTAGTATTGGAATGTATTCCACTGTTTCCAAATGATTCACCTAAAGGGCGTTATGGGTTTCTGCAGAAAAAGCAGTCGTCTCTAGCAGCATACCAACATAACGGGATGGATGGTGTAGTCAAACTACTGGGCCATAAGACGTGGACAATCCTTATGCGACATGCTTAGCTAGCTACTGATATAGCACCAACCCAGACCACACCTTAACACTCCAGCCAGAGAGTATCTGGCATGCAGCTCAGAAAGACTGTGTGGGGTGGGAGGATTCTGAAGTGTGGACCTCTTTTCAGTCATGAACGGAACGTGTCTGGGAATGCAGTGGGTGGCAAGGTTGGGGCGTTCAAATTTTCCATCTCAAATTGCAGACCAGCCTCCATTTAGAAGTCTCTCAGAAGCGATGCAAACGAAGGGGACCTAACAACAGTACTGGCAAGACAGGATGGTGTCAAACCAAGAGAAACACACAGATAGGCTAGTCGATAGCACCATGTTGTAAATACCTTACGAAATGAGAGGGCTGAGAGGTGCTGTCAGTCATCAACTCTTTAACAATATTCAGAGTCCCTGCTCTTAACAGTGACTAATGTTCACAGCCATTTAGACCATGAGTATGGGATCCAACCTGTGGCCTTCTCTTCTGATGAGCGCATCATTCATTTGGCTTAGTATGCATGTTCTCTTCCAGTATGGATGATTTGGGCTTAATTATAGCCTAGCCAAAGCTATACAGGGTGGAAGTTGTGGGCTTAAGTAGGCCTACATGGAATAATACCCTCTTTGCAGTGCCCCATTAACAAACCGTGTGGTATTACTGGGCCCAGGATACATAGGCCTTAGATGAGTTCCCACAATTTGGAGATAGTGTTGTGGCTGTTCATTTTAAGAACACAATAGCCTATTATTCTTCTGTAACATGCAATAATGTCTGATTAAAACAGTGTTCACTGCAAAGCAAAGAATAGGAACACGTCTTGTTGACGTTTTGATTAGATTATATCAATTTGGGAAGGGCAGGCCGACTTCTACAGTGACCTTCAACTGAGTTGACACAGGGCCAGGGAAAGAGTGCTAGCTAGGTTACTTGTTCATCTCAATGTCAATTCACCTTCCTGGTCCTCCTGACCAAAACAGAACACATGACAGTAAATGTAAGCTTATTTTCCTAAAAATCCACAGATATTGTAGTTCATGATGTTGCGCTTTCTGCTATGTATTGTGGAGGAGAGTTGTTGGACATTTCAAAAGGCTTTTGGAATTGGGCTTTGAGAGTATTCACTTCATCTACTGCCAGGACAGAGAAGAGCTTGTACTGGGCTGAGTGGGAGGGCCAAGAGACCACCAGTATGTTGCAGAACAGAGAACTTGGGTTGGGGTGTAGGGTTTGAGCATAGCCTGAAGGTAGGGAAGGGCAGTTCTTCTTGCTGCTCCGTAGGCAAGCAACATGCTCTTGAAGTGGATGCGAGCTTCAACTGGAAGTCAGTGGAGTGTGCGAAGGCGCGGGGTGACATGGGAGAACTTGGGAAGGTTGAAAACCAGGCGGGCTGCAGCGTTCTGGATAAGTTGCAGGGGTTTGATGGCACAAGCGGGGAGCCCAGCCAACAGTGAGTTGCAGTAGTCCAGACGGGAGATGACAAGTGCTTGGATTAGGACCTGCGGCACTTTCTGTGTGAGGTAAGGTCGTACTCTACGGATGTTGTAGAGCATGAACCTGCACGAGTGAGTCACTGCTTTGATGTTTGCAGAGAACGACAGGGTGTTGTCCAGGGTCATGCCAAGGTTCTTTGCACTCTGGGAGGGCGACACTGTGGAGTTGTCAACCGTGATGGAGAGGTCTTTGAGCAGGCAGGCCTTCCCGGGAGGAAGAGCAGCTCTATCTTGTCAAGGTTGAGCTTGAGTTGGTGGGCCGACATCCAAGCTGAGATATCTGCCAGGCACGCAGAGATGAGTGTCGCCACCTGATGTGTTTTATACCGTTCCATTAATTCCCTTCCAGCCATTATAATGAGCCCGTCCTCCAATAGCGCCCCCAACCAGCCTCCTCTGATTTATACATTGTACAATACAGAAGAGCACATTCCCCCGAAGTCCAAAAATTAATCAATTCATACTATAGTTCAAAGGAGCAGGCTAAGCAGCAGGGAAGTGCTGTTACGGTGACCATATTACCGCCACATTTGCGGTCACGAGTCATGACCATAGTCAAATTCCATTTAGTCCCAGTAACTAGGCTACTCCAAAACTGCGCTCTGATGCTGCTGATGGTCATTAATAGTCTACCAAACCTGCTAACTGCCAGTCTCTAATGGCCTAGTACTCAGTGATCCATTGTCCATCTAATCACTCTGACATCAATGCAAATGCAATCGAAAATCAAATCAAACACTTCATGAGAGCCAGTGAGCTGATGTTGCGCAACATTTCTAAGGCTAAGCAATTGCGTGAGAACATTTTTCAAACAGGCAAAGTGTCAATACAGGACTAAGATTGAATCGTACTACACCGGCTCCGATGCTCGTTGGATGTGGCAGGGCTCGCAAACTATTACAGACTACAAAGGGAAGCACAGCCGCGAGCTGCCAAGTGACACGAGCCTACCAGATGAGCTAAATTACTTCTATGCTCGCTTCGATGCAAGCAACACTGAAGCATGCATGAGAGCATCAGCTGTTACGGACAACTGTGTGATCACGCTCTCCGTAACCGATGTGAGTAAGATCTTTAAACAGGTCAACATTCACAAGGCCGGATTACCAGGACGTGTACTCCGAGCATGCGCTGACCAACTTGCAAGTGTCTTCACTCACATTTTCAACCTGTCCCTGACTGAGTCTGTAATACCAACATGTTTCAAGCAGACCACCATAGTCCCTGTGCCCAAGAACACTAAGGTAACCTGCCTAAATGACTACAGAACCGTAGCACTCACATCTGTAGCCATGAAGTGCTTTGAAAGGCTGGTCATGGCTCACATCAACACCATTATCCCACAAACCATAGACCCACTCCAATTTGCATTCCGCCCCAACAGATCCACAGATGATGCAATCTCTATTGCACTCCACACTGCCCTTTCTCACCTGGACAAAAGGAACACCTACGTGAGAATGCTATTCATTGACTACAGCTCAGCGTTCAACACCATAGTGCCCTCAAAGCTCATCACTAAGCTAAGGACCCTGTGACTAAACACCTCCCTCTGCAACTGGATCCTGGACTTCCTGACGGACCGCCCCCAGGAGGTAAGAGTAGGTAACAACACATCTGCCACACTGATCCTCAACATGGGGGCCCCTCAGGGGTGAGTGCTCAGTCACCTCCTGTACTACCTGTTCACCCATGACTACATGGCCAGGCACGACTCCAACACCATCATTAAGTTCGCAGACGACACAACAGGTTTAGGATCACCGACAACGATGAGACAGCCTATAGGGAGGAGGTCAGAGACCTGGCCATGTGGTGCCAGGATAACAACCTCTCCCTCAACCTGATCAAGACAAAGGAGATGATTGTGGACTACAGGAAAAGGACCGAGCACGCCCCCATTCTCCTCGACGGGGCTGTAGTGGAGCAGGTTGAGAGCTTCAAGTTCCTTGGTGTCCACATCACCAACAAACTCTCATGGTCCAAACACACCAAGACAGTCGTGAAGAGGGCACGACAAAGCCTATTCCCCCTCAGGAGACTGAAAAGATTTGGCATGAGTCCTCAGATCCTCAAAGCATTCAACAGCTGCACCATTGAGAGCATCCTGACTGGTTGCATCACTGAATGGTATGGCAACTGCTCGGCCTCCGACCGCAAGGCACTACAGAGGGTAGTGCGTACGGCCCAGTACATCACTGGGGCCAAGCTTCCTGCCATCCAGGACCTGTATACCAGCAGGTGTATGAGGAAGGCCATAAAGACTCCAGACACCCTAGTCGTAGACTGTTCTCTCTGCTACCGCACGGCAAGCGGTATCGGCGCGCCTAGTCTAGGTCCAAAAGGCTTCTTAACAGCTTCTACCCCCAAGCCATAAGACTCCTGAACAGCTAATCAAAAGGCTACCCGGACTATTTGCATTGTTTCACCCCACCCCACCCCACCCACTGTCTCTTTTATGCTGCTGGCATTCTCTGTTTATTATCCATGCATAGTCACTTTAACTCTACCCACATGTACACCACCGTTCAAAAGTTTGGGGTCACTTAGAAATGTCCTTGTTTTCGAAAGTAAAGCATTTTTTTTGTCCATTAAAATAACATCAAATTGATCAGAAATACAGTGTAGACATTGTTAATGTTGTAAATGGCTATTGTAGCTGGAAACGGCTGATTTTTAATGGAATATCTACATAGGCATACAGAGGCCCATTATCAGCAACCATCAGTCCTGTGTTCCAATGGCACGTTGTGTTTGCTAATCCAAGTTTATCATTTTAAAAGGCTAATTGATCATTAGAAAACCCGTTTGCAATTATGTTAGCACAGCTGAAAACTGTTGTGCTGATTAAAGAAGCAATAAAACTGGCCTTCTTGAGACTAGTTGAGTATCTGGAGCATCAGCAATCTTGGGTTCGAGTACAGGCTCAAAAAATGGCCAGAAACAAAGACCTTTCTTCTGAAACTCGTCAGTCTATTCTTGTTCTGAGAAATGAAGGCTATTCCATGTGAGAAATTGCCAAGAAACTGAAGATCTCGTACAACGCTGTGTACTACTCCCTTCACAGAACAGCGCAAACTGGCTCTAACCAGAATAGAAAGAGAAGTGGGACTCCGGTGCACAACTGAGCAAGAGGACAAATACATTAGAGTGTCTAGTTTGAGAAACAGACGCCTCACAGGTCCTCAACTGGCAGCTTCATTAAATAGTACCAGCAAAACACCAGTCTCAACGTCAACAGTGAAGAGGCGACTCCGGGATGCTGACCTTCTAGGCAGAGTTGCAAAGAAAAAGCCATATCTCAGACTGGCCAATAAAAAGAAAAGATTAAGATGGGCAAAATAACACAGACACTGGACAGAGGAAGATTGGAAAAAAAGTGTTATGGACAGACGAATAGAAGTTTGAGGTGTTCGGATCACAAAGAAGAACATTTGTGAGATGCAGACCAAATGAAAAGATGCTGGAGGAGTGGTTCATGCCATCTGTCCCCTGTAGCTCAGTTGGTAGAGCATGGCGCTTGCAACGCCAGGGTTGTGGGTTCGTTTCCCATGGGGGGCCAGTATGAAAATGTATGCACTCACTAACTGTAAGTCGCTCTGGATAAGAGCGTATGCTAAATGACTAAAATGTAAATGTAAATCTGTCAAGCATGGTGGAGGCAATGTGATGGTCTGGGGGTGCTTTGGTGGTGGTAAAGTGGGAGATTTGTACAGGGTAAAATGGATCTAGAAGAAGGAAGGCTATCACTCCATTTTGCAACGCCATGCCATACCCTGTGGACGGCGCTTGATTGGAGCCAATTTCTTTCTACAACAGGAAAATGACCCAAAGCTCAGCTCCAAACTATGCAAGAACTATTTAGGGAAGAAGCAGTCAGCTGGTATTCTGTCTATAATGGAGTGGCCAGCACAGTCACTGGATCTTAACCCTATTGAGCTGTTGTGGGAGCAGCTTCACCGTATGGTACGTAAGAAGTGCCCATCAAGCCAATCCAACTTGTGGGAGGTGCATCAGGATGCATGGGGTGAATTCTCTTCAGATTACCTCAACAAATTGACAGCTAGAATGCCAAAGGTCTGCAAGGCTGTAATTTCTGCAAATGCAGGATTCTTTGACGAAAGCAAAGTTTGAAGGACACAATTATTATTCCTATTAAAAATCATTACTTCTAACCTTGTCAATGACTACATTTCCTATGCATTTTGCTATATTTCCCATTCAAACTAATTTCATGTATGTTTTCATGGAAAACAAGGACATTTCTAAGTGACCCAAACTTTTGAATGGTATTGTACATATTTCCTCAATTACCTCGACTAACCTGTGCCCCCGCACATTGACTGTACTGGTACCCCCTGTATATAGTCTCGCTACTGTTATTTTACTGCTGCTCTTTAATATATATTTTTTTTACTTATCTATTTTTTACTTAACACTTATTTTTCTTAAAACTGCATTGTTGGTTAAGGGATTGTAAGTAAGCATTTCACTGTAAGGTCTACACCTGTTGATTTCGGCGCATGTGACAAACACAATTTGATTTGATTTTGATGGCCTCTATTAAAAAAGGGGATCCTATCAGCTTTCTATTAAGATAAGCCTGCTATTTTTATTTCTCAACTTTCCTAATATTAACCACATTGCTTTGCAACAGGAGTATAGCCTACTGGCTGGTATGAAAATGAACCGTGAGAAAAGCGTCCTCCATTCGCTATTTAAGTGCATAGATTACATGTTCCGACAGGTGCATGATAATGGTCCATTCTAAATCAAAACGAATTACACACACATACAGTTGAAGTTGTAAGTTTACATACACCTTAGCCAAATACATTTAAACTCAGTTTTTCATAATTCCTGACATTTAATCCTAGTAAAAATGCCTTGTCTTAGGTCAGTTAGGATCACCACTTTATTTTAAGAATGTGAAATGACAGAATAATAGTAGAGAGAATTATTTATTTCAGCTTTTATTTCTTTCATCATATTGCCAGTGGGTCAGAAGTTTACATACACTCAATTAGTATTTGGTAGCATTGCCTTTAAATTGTTTAACTTGGGTCAAACGTTGCGGGTAGCCTTCCACAAGCTTCCCACAATAAGTTGGGTGAATTTTGGCCCATTCCTCCTGACAGAGCTGGTGTAACTAAGTCAGGTTTGTAGGCCTCCTTGCTCGCACACGCTTTTTCAGTTCTGCCCACAAATGTTCTATAGGATTGAGGTCAGGGCTTTGTGATGGCCACTCCAATACCTTGACTTTGTTGTCCTTAAGCCATTTTGCCACAACTTTGGAAGTATGCTTGGGGTCATTGTCCATTTGGAAGACCCATTTTGCGACCAAGCTTTAACTTCCTGATGTTGCTTCAATATATCCACATAATTTTCCTTCCTCATGATGCCATCTATTTTGTGAAGTGCACCAGTCCCTCCTGCAGCATGATGCTGCCACCCCCGTGCTTCACGGTTGGGATGGTGTTCTTCGGCTTGCAATCAACACCTTTTTCCTCCAAACATAATGATGGTCATTATGGCCAAACAGTTATATTTTTGTTTCATCAGACCAGAGGACATTTCTCCAAAAAGTACGATCTGTGCAGTTGCAAACCGTAGTCTGGCTTTTTTATGGTGGTTTTGGAGCAGTGGCTTCTTCCTTGCTGAGCGGCCTTTCAGGTTATGTCGATATAGGACTCAATTTACTGTGGATATAGATACTTTTGTACCTGTTTCCTCCAGCATCTTCACAAGGTCCTTTGCTGTTGTTCTGGGATTGATTTGCACTTTTCACACCAAAGTACGTTCATCTCTAGGAGACAGAATGCGTCTCCGTCCTGAGTGGTATGATGGCTGTGTGGTCCCATGGTGTTTATACTTGCGTACTATTGTTTGTACAGATTAACGTGGCGTTTCAGGCGTTTGGAAATTGCTCCCAAGGATGAACCAGACTTGTGGAGGTCTACAATTTTTTCTCTGAGGTCTTGGCTGATTTCTTTTGATTTTCTCATGATGTCAAGCAAAGAGGCACCTAGTTTGAAGGTAGGCCTTGAAATACATACACAGGTACACCTCCAATTGACTCAAATGATGTCAATTAACCTATCAGAAGCTTCTAAAGCCATGACATCATTTTCTGGAATTTTCCATGCTGTTTAAAGGCACAGTCAACTTAGTGTATGTAAACTTCTGACCCACTGGAATTGTGATACAGTGAATTATAAGTGAAATAATCTCTCTGTACAGAATTGTTGGAAAAATTAATTGTTTCATGCACAAAGTATATGTCTTAACCGACTTGCCAAAACTATAGTTTGTTAACAAGAAATGTGTGGATTGGTTGAAAAACAAGTTTTAATGACTCCAACTTAAGTGTATGTAAACTTCCGACTTCAACTGTATTATTTAGTATATGTAAAGACAAGGGTGACACAATTATCACTTGTCAATTATGTATTATCACTTTTGAATGACGCCCAGCATGTGTAGTAAGGCAAGAAAGAGCACATGGCTTTTCTTTGCGACTTTTTCAAATCATAGTCGCACACATCATGTAGCCTAGCCCATAGGCCTATACGTTTTGATAAGGTATGTATCACAACTAAAGTGGCCAAATAACTCAAAACATAGCTTATAGGCCTAGGACCCCTGGAACATGGTTAGAGAGCACATAGCCTACAGAGAGCCTAGTGAAAGGTGTTCTTATAAGCCCAGTAATTGCGCAATCGCATGTGAAAAAATTGTTTTGACTGCCCACTATTTAAAAGAGAATCCCAGCTTTCTCGTGCTGCTATATTTACTCAACTCTTAAAAATGTAGCACATTAATTTGCTTTACTACCTGGCATACATAGGCGGCCCATGAGTTTCAAATTTGGTGAAGCAAATTTTCACCATAAAAATTCACCTTTACAATAAAGCATTCCATGTATCATCACATTTGCAGACTTACGTAAGATAGCCAACTATTTGTAATGTGATGGGTAGATTGGATAGTCATAATTTAGGCTAATAATATAACCAACTCACTGTTCGCAAAAAAATACCATTCAATGCATGGCTGAGCGCGTGTAGAGTAGGCCTAGGCTATATCAGATACGTTTCTTCTTTCTTTGCATGGGAAAAATGTGGCCTTTTATGAACACATTTCAAGCAATTCTACTACACTTTATATGACTGGAGACAGCATAATCTTTTTTATAAACAACAAATTACAGGGTAGCCTCCTCTGCTGACACTGACAAACAGATCAATAAAAACGGTGTTGTCCATATAATAGGCCTACGAGAAGGGGAGACACAAATATAATATGACGTCCACCTAAACTGGAGGAGGAATTGTAAAAAAACATACTTTTAAATAGCATTGACCCAACAATGATAAATAGCGAATATGCGCAGTGCGCACTCACCTGGGATATTGCCGATGCTCTCAGCTGGTGGCAATAAGATAGGCTATACTGTTATTCGCTCAATTAAGTTGAGAATTTTTTTAACTAAAAAAGACAGTCATTATCTTCTCTTTACAGCAATAACCATTTGCTTTCCAAACTATGTTTTTCTGCGATTGTATTTTCAAATATTGCGATATGCCTGGCTTGGCCTCTGTACTTTTCGCAGACAGTCGCAACGCAACAATAATCTGCCCATATTTCGCGCGCTGCTTTCCTTCCGACTGTAGGCAATACGATTTAAAACAATCCACAACTTATTTTTTTTAAAGAAGGTAATGATCTTCTGTGGCCAAATCATGCTTTAGTAGCCTATTTTGAATTATTGTATGTATTTCTGTATAGACAGGAGTAGGCTAATTAGGCTATATCAATTCGGCACCTAACCTCAATTTGCAATTCAAGTGCAGGCTACGGATGAGTAATTTTTTTTGTGGTTCATTCTAAATCAAAAATAATGTTTAAAAAATGCAATATGTAAAACCCAGATTAAATTAAGAATAGTCTGATGGATGAGAATATTATCAAGTGCTTGTCAAATTGTGAATGAGAGACTGATGAAGTGTGTGCAGCCTGCACAAGAAACAGAGCGCATGCCTTTCATGCAACTATTTTCAAATCATCATTAGAGTCGCATCATGCAGCTTTAGAATGTATAAAAAATCTAAACATATAGCCTAACATTTGTATCACAACTAAAGTGGCATAAATAACTCAATTAAGCATCTATGAGGACATTTTTCTATGTTAACTGCTCAACACAGAATAGCTGCATGTGCGCACTCCGTCTGAAATCTTTTGGAGAAAATGTCCTTTCTATTTATTCAGCTATGTTCAATTGTATTCTTTATACTATAAAATGATGCCACGGAATTCTAAACAAATCTTGTCTGCTAAATGAACTAGTGTAGCCCACAGCCATATGGCACAGCCAGATCAGGGCCTAACATAAGGACAACTCAGAGTATGCTATTCTGTTTTTCTGAAATAGGCTACCTATTCTTCATATCATGTTTCTTTAGACCTACCTAAAATAAATAATGGATTTATTGTGATGGTGTAGGCTATATTAAATGGATTTCTTAGACTTTTTAAAATGTAGATGTTCCAACGGTCTCCATCAGTGGATTGTAGGCTACGCATGGAAGCCAGGAGATGCTAAACGTGTTTATGTTAATTAAAAGGTAAATTATGATATACAACTGCAGTAACAAAGACGTGAGACCATTTTATTGGCACATTTGAGGCACTTGCACAAAATGCCCTCAGTGCATTACAAAAACGATTGTCCGACTCTTAGCACCTATGATGCTCAGCTGAGAACAAGCAGCAGTCCACAGTAGAAAGCTGACAGTGATAGCCAGCTTTAGCACAGGGGGGTCAATTTCAAAACGTACAGCTCAATATTCCCTTAAACAGGCTGGTTAGAATCATTCGTATCGTGCTGTTCCTTTATCCCCTCACTGTAGGGTAGTCCAACATTTACCCTAATAAGTGGGCTTAGTCATATCAGCACGTGTGTTTGTGAAAATAGGCCTTCGAATAGCACACTTCAGAGTTTTTTGTTGGGCATATTACATAGCAATAACTCTCCCATATGATTACAATTATCACCTCCAAACGCAGAGCCAGACACCAAAAGCCACCAAGACCCATCCTCTCTCTCCGTTCACCTAGCTGTCTGGCTCTGATTACATCAAAAAGCCTTGGAGAACCCTTTTCCATCAGCTGGGGAGACTGCTACCCCAATAGAGGAAATTAGGTCATAAAAGTGCGGGAGAAGAAATGTGAGTGAAAGGGTGACTGTTTTACTGTGTTTACTGTGCATTTGTATTGGCTAATTTTAACTCACTTTCCCCTCCAAGAGTACTCTACTGCAGAATCTGCTGATGTAGCACCTTTTTGAGGCTCAGTGAGTATCAACAACAACGCATGTTAGAGAGAATAAGTTATCTAGTTCACTGGTCTCCTGATTCAGACCTGACCACTGAGGAATGGAGGCATTTGGTAAACAGAGTGACTACCACTGGATTTGAGAGTGGAGGGAGAGGTGGGTAGAGAATGCGTAAGAAGAGAAGATGGAGGGAATAGAGAGGGGAGATGTGTGTGTGGTTGAGAGATCCCAGGTAGGCACCACATAGTGCAGAGTGAACTCTTAAAGCCAAAGTCAATACCTCCACAGGGGGGACAGGGACCCATTTATGTGTCAATTTAGGCCTATTCTTCATCTGATATCTTGAGAAATAAGACCTCTAGTATATCTGACAATACAGGCAGGATGGGTCAAACACGCACATACATACAGTTGGATGGGTCGTGACCATTCACAATAGGGGACTCTAGGACTCCGAAGCCTGGGGAACACGGGAGATAACCAACACCTCAGAGTTCAATCCCCTAACTGAAGGCCTGCCATCTTACACCTGAAACCAACAAGAGCCCAGAGAGGGAAGCCCTGGGTGCCCCCTGCTCTCTGGTTAAGCTGGCAGTTGGTGGGAAGATTCAAGGTTCTCCTCGCAGAAAATGTTTCTCACTACTAGCAATATGGATTCACAGAGACAACATACAACATCATCAAAAGCAGTCAAAGAATTATGTGTAGGCCTACAGTGCATTCGGAAAGTATTCAGACCCCTCGACTATTTCCACATTTTGTTACTTTACAGACTTATTCTAAAATTGATTAAATTGTTGCTTTTTTCACGATACCCCATAATGATGAAGCAAAAACAGATTTTTAGAAACTTTTGCTAATTTATAACAAATATACAGTGGGGAAAAAAAGTATTTAGTCAGCCACCAATTGTGCAAGTTCTCCCACTTAAAAAGATGAGAGAGGTCTGTAATTTTCATCATAGGTACACGTCAACTATGACAGACAAATTGAGAAAAAAAAATCCAGAAAATCACATTGTAGGATTTTTAATGAATTTATTTGCAAATTATGGTGGAAAATAAGTATTTGGTCAATAACAAAAGTTTCTCAATACTTTGTTATATACCCTTTGTTGGCAATGACACAGGTCAAACGTTTTCTGTAAGTCTTCACAAGGTTTTCACACACTGTTGCTGGTATTTTGGCCCATTCCTCCATGCAGATCTCCTCTAGAGCAGTGATGTTTTGGGGCTGTCGCTGGGCAACACAGACTTTCAACTCCCTCCAAAGATTTTCTATGGGGTTGAGATCTGGAGACTGGCTAGGCCACTCCAGGACCTTGAAATGCTTCTTACGAAGCCACTCCTTCGTTGCCCGGGCGGTGTGTTTGGGATCATTGTCATGCTGAAAGACCCAGCCACGTTTCATCTTCAATGCCCTTGCTGATGGAAGTAGGTTCACTCGAAATCTCACGATATATGGCCCCATTCATTCTTTCCTTTGCACGGATCAGTCGTCCTGGTCCCTTTGCAGAAAAACAGCCCCAAAGCATGATGTTTCCACCCCCATGCTTCACAGTAGGTATGGTGTTCTTTGGATGCAACTCAGCATTCTTTGTCCTCCAAACACGACGAGTTGAGTTTTTACCAAAAAGTTATATTTTGGTTTCATCTGACCATATGACATTCTCCCAATCCTCTTCTGGATCATCCAAATGCACTCTAGCAAACTTCAGACGGGCCTGGACATGTACTGGCTTAAGCAGGGGGACACATCTGGCACTGCAGGATTTGAGTCCCTGGCGGCGTAGTGTGTTACTGATGGTAGGCTTTGTTACTTTGGTCCCAGCTCTCTGCAGGTCATTCACTAGGTCCCCCCGTGTGGTTCTGGGATTTTTGCTCACCGTTCTTGTGATCATTTTGACCCCACGGGGTGAGCTCTTGCGTGGAGCCCCAGATCGAGGGAGATTGTCAGTGGTCTTGTATGTCTTCCATTTCCAAATAATTGCTCCCACAGTTGATTTATTCAAACCAAGCTGCTTACCTATTGCAGATTCAGTCTTCCCAGCCTGGTGCAGGTCTACAATTTTGTTTCTGGTGTCCTTTGACAGCTCTTTGGTCTTGGCCATAGTGGAGTTTGGAGTGTGACTGTTTGAGGTTGTGGACAGGTGTCTTTTATACTGATAACAAGTTCAAACAGGTGCCATTAATACAGGTAACGAGTGGAGGACAGAGGAGCCTCTTAAAGAAGAAGTTACAGGTCTGTGAGAGCCAGAAATCTTGCTTGTTTGTAGGTGACCAAATACTTATTTTCCACCATAATTTGCAAATAAATTCATAAAAAATCCTACAATGTGATTTTCTGGATTTTTTTTCCTCAATTTGTCTGTCATAGTTGACGTGTACCTATGATGAAAATTACAGACCTCTCTCATCTTTTTAAGTGGGAGAACTTGCACAATTGGTGGCTGACTAAATACTTTTTTCCCCCACTGTAAAACGGGAAAAAACTAATTTACATAAATATTCAGACCCTTTACTCAGTACGTCGTTGAAGCACCTTTGGCAGCGATTACAGCCTCGAGTCTTCTTGGGTATGACACTACAAGCTTGGCACACCTATATTTGGGGAGTTTCTCCCATTCATCTCTGCAGATCCTCTCAAACTCTGTCAGGTTGGATGGGGAGTGTCGCTGCACAGCTATTTTCAGGTCCCTCCAGAGATGTTCGATCGGGTTCAAGTCTGTGCTCTGGCTGGGCCACTCAAGGACATTCAGAGACTTGTCCCGAAGCAACTCCTGAGTTGCCTTGGCTGTGTGCTTAGGGTCGTTGTCCTGTTGGAAGGTGAATCTTCGCCCCAGTCTGAGGTCCTGAGCGCTCTGGAGCTGGCTTTCATCAAGGATCTCTCTGTACTTTGCTCCGTTCATCTTTCCCTTGATCCTGACTAGTCTCCCAGTCCCTGCCGCTGAAAAACATCCCCAAAGCATGATGCTGCCACCACGCTTCACCGTAGGGATTGTGCCAGGTTTCCTCCAGATGTGACGCTTTGCATTCAGGCTAAAGAGTTCAATTTTGGTTTCATCAGACCAGAGAAACTTGTTTCTCATGGTCTGAGAGTCCTTTAGGTGCCTTTTGGCAAACTCCAAGTGGGCTGTCATGTGCCTTTTATTGAGGAGTGGCTTCCATCTGGTCACTCTACCATAAAGGCCTGATTGGTGGAGTGCTGCAGAGATGGCTGTCCTTCTGGAAGGTTCTCCCATCTCCACAGAGGAACTCTAGAGCTATGTCAGAGTGACCATCGGGTTCTTGGTCACCTCCTTGACCAAGGCCCTTCTTCCCTAATTGCTCAGTTTGGCCGCACGGCCAGCTCTAGGAAGAGTCTTGGTGGTTCTAAACTTCTTCCATTTAAGAATGATGGAAGCCACAGTGTTCTTGGGGACCTTCAATGCTGTAGAAATGTTTTGGCACCCTTCCCCAGATCTGTGCCTCGACACAATCCTGTCTCGGACCACTACGGACAATTCCTTCGACCTCATGGCTTGGTTTTTGCTCTGACATGCACTGTCAACTGTGGGACCTTATATAGACAGGTGTGTGCCTTTCCAAATCATGTCTAATCAATTGAATTGACCACAGGTGGACTCCAATCAAGTTGTAGAAACATCTCAAGGATGATCAACGTAAACAGGATGCACCTGAGCTCAATTTCGAGTCTCATAGCAAAGGGTCTGAATACTTATGTAAAACTTGTTTTCGCTTTGTCATTATGGGGTACTGTGTGTAGATTGATGAGGAAATGTTCTTATTTAATCAATTTTAGAATAAAACTGTAACGTAACAAAATGTGGAAAAAGGGAAGGAGTCTGAATATTTTCCGAAGGCACTATGTCACTTTTGAACAACACAATCACGGTGTGCTACATGTGCATAGATTGATTATTATTAGACTATTATCCATATTATTTACTATTGTGCAGCCATAGTGCATCCCTTTAAAACAGCTTACTACAGTGAACTTACCCCTGAAACGAGGGCCGAGTGCATGAGAGCAGCAAGCTCACATAAGGCAAATCAGTGACTTTCTGAGTCTGTCCCACTGACCATCACAGATGACAATTTAGCCAGGGTTGTGGGTTCGTTTCCCACGGGGGACCAGTATGAAAATGTATGCACTCACTAACTGTAAGTCGCTCTGGATAAGAGCGTCTGCTAAATTACTAAAATGTAAAAAAAAGACACGAATTGCATTAGAAATGGTATCTCCATGACGATCTCTGTGTTATAAACCTCTTATAACTGGCATATCAACCACCAACTTTAGTGAGTGAGTGCATCCTTAGTGACACTGACCTGGTGTCCTATAGCTCACACCTGTGCTTCCATTACATATTTTATCATTTTATTTTATTTAACCTTTATTTAACCAGGTAAGCAAGTTGAGAACAAGTTCTCATTTACAACTGCGACCTGGCCAAGATAAAGCCAAGCAGTGCGATAAAAACAACACAGCGCTACATATGGAATAAACAAAACGTACAGTCAATAACACAATTGAAAATCTATATACAGTGTGTGCAAATGTAGTAAGTTATGGAGGTGAGGCAATAAATAGCCCATAGTGCAAAATAATTACAATTTAGTATTAACACTGGAGTGATAGATGTGCAGACGATGATGTGCAAATAGAGATAATGGGGTGCAAATTAGCAAAATAAATAATGTAAATAACAATATGGGGATGAGGTAGTTGGGTGGCCTAATTTCAGATGGGCTGTGTACAGGTACAGTGATCGGTAAGCTGCTCTGACAACTGATAATTAAAGTTAGTGAGGGAGATAAGTGTCTCCAGCTTCAGAGATTTTTGCAGTTCTTTCCAGTCATTTGCAGCAGAGAACTGGAAGGCCAAAGGAGGTGTTGGCTTTGGGGATGACCAGTGAGATATACCTGCTGAAAGGCATACTACGGGTGGGTGTTGCTATGGTGACCAATGAGCTAAAATAAGGCGGTGATTTGCCTAGAAATGATTTATAGATGACCTGGAGCCAGTGGGCTTGGCCATGGGGCGGCGCACAATTGGCCCAGCGTCGTCCAGGGTAGGGGAGGGAATGGCCGGCAGGGATGTAGCTCAGTTGGTATGTGGGTTCGATTCCCACGGGGGGGCAGTATGAAAAAATAATAATAATAATGTATGCACTCACTAACTGTAAGTCGCTCTGGATAAGAGCGTCTGCTAAATGACTAAAATGTTAATATGAATTAGTAGTAAGTGCCAGCCAACGAGAGCGTACAGGTCACAATGGTGGGTAGTATATGGTGCTTTGGTGACAAAACGGATGGCACTGTGATAGACTACATCCAATTTGCTGAGTAGAGTGTTGGAAGCTATTTTGTAAATGACATCGCCGAAGTCAAGGATCGGTAGGATAGTCAGTTTTACGAGGGCATGTTTAGCAGCATGAGTGAAGGAGGCTTTGTGTATGGCTCATCAAAAAGCAGTATCACAGTATACACACGTCGCTCCGAATAGGTAGAAAATAACCCGAAAACATACCACCTCACGGAGGTCATTGAGGTCGAAACGAGTGTTCTAGATGTGAGAAACACCTTTCCCTACCGGAACGTTCTCATGAGCGATAAACAAAGTGAAGGTAGCAAACTAGCACGGTTCAATTTGCTGGGCATCACGAGCGCCAAATTAGCAATCTATGCAGTTGTCAGAATAAGATTGATAAAAACATTGGTTAGTGATATTAGCATTCACTGCACAGGTGTCTGAGATTTACTACCTGCCAGTAGCTAGCTACAGTAACTAGCTAGTTAACGTTAGCTACTAACTAGCAAGGGGGATGCCAAGCTAACGTTTGCTAACTTAGTTAGCACAGGAACCGAATGCATGACTTGGAACTGCACATTTAGCTAATATTACAACTTGTTGTGAAACACTACAGTGTATATTAGCATGTTCTAGCTATATCAAGATGCGAACCATTGCTGCAGTGCAGCTGTATTAGCTCTGATATCAAGCTAACGGCTAGCTACTGTAGCCATAGGATACTCACCATGTTGATGCAGTGGTGCTGAAAAGGACTCAACGCCGACAACTGTCACATAAAGCTCCCGGAGTCGAAAATCGAGCGTCGCGGAGCACATAAGCCTTTTCTGAAGTTAGTAATATTTAAGAGTAATGAATTTGTAAATCAAACTGCTGCCCGTTTGCTGCAATTATATTTAAATGATCCATTAATTTAATCTCGGTTCGAGTGTTTTCAACGGTCGTCATCAATTAACACAGTACAAAGTCATAAACCCCGACTATTTCGACAGTTTATCTTCTTAAGATGTGATCTTAACCCTAACCACACTGCTAACCTTATGCCTAACACTAACCTTAAATTAAGACCAAAAAGCAAATTGTTGTTTTCATGAATTTTTACGATATAGCCAATTTTGACTTTGTGGCTGGGGTAACTAGTGGAAACAGTTTTCAACTGGAGTAGATCATGCTAATAGGCGTCAATGGATATGCCAGTTTACAGTATTACCTATGTGGGCGTTACTTTCCTTGAAACAAAAGACTTGCGCTTTGTATTTAATCCTTGAAAACCGTATTCAAGAAAAGTGATATATATATGGCATACTTTCTATTGTAATTTCTTGATTTTATTACGGCATTATATACAACACAATAAATGTAACTAAGGACCCCTAAAACGGAAGACTTTAAGTTACACGTGACTTTTATTTTCGAGATGGGCTCAGTGTTGCCAATTTAGCAACTTTGTCGCTAGATTTAGCGATTTTTCAGACTACTCCAGCGAATTTTATTGGTAAAAGAGTATAGCGACAATTTTTAATTTTAAGGCTGCCCCAGTGACTTTTGGTTGACCTAGCGACTTCCCTGTTTGTGTGTGTGTGCCCGCTTTGCTGCTGCGTGTGTGCAGCCTTCACTTGCACGCCTCGGTCCTCTCCCCACTGCTGCAGCATCAGCAAATTAAGTGCATTTATTAAATCGGTTCCTTGTTTTTAAATGACACCACAGCTTTCCAGGGCTTAAATGTTATTAACAATGATAAAATAAATAGTATATATATATATATAAAGAAGAGTTATCTACCTTACTCTGTTTTGTCTGTGCTGTTTCATTATTTAATCGGTTCCGTTTTGCTCTCCTTCAAACATGCTATTTAGTTTTGCTTTGGGGAATGTATCTTTTATCATGGAGTTAAGATGGGAAACTGGGATGCTAGCAAAGGCGGGAGAAGATTCGTTTTGGGACAGGGATACGGAAAGGTGGATTTCAGGGCGGGAAGGAGGAAAAGCAGAGGTTGAATTTGAATCTGGTGGGGATGGCGATAGAGGGAGAGATGGTGTGTCGAAGAAGAATGAGGTTAAGTACAAACAGAGTGAGCTGTGTGCCAGACCGAGTTCTGGAGGTGAAATGGAATTTAATAATGGACATTTAAGTGGGGTGGAAGGTGTGGTGAGGAGCTTGGAGCCTGAGCCTTGCATCAATAGACATGGTTATGATAAAGATGAGTTTGGTCCAGTGGGAATGATATTTTTGGAGAAAGTGGATCCTTTTGTCTTATCCATACGTGGTATCAGGTTGGGTGGAAAAGATGTTGGGTGCTGTTGAGTCGGTGAGGGTAACACGAAGTTGACTTGTGATGTTAGTTTGTATTTCCTCTGCCCAGAGGGAGTGGGCACTCTGTGCATCGCAACTTGGGGCAAGATCTGTATCTTGCTCTTAGGAACAGTGCACCATTGAGGGGAGTGATTTCTGGGGTAGCGTTAAGTGTGAAGGTGGAGCAATTGAAGTTGAAGATTCCTGGTGTTTGTGACGCCTGTAGGGAGCGTGGTGAAACAGAGGTCACACAGTCTATTCTTTTGAGCATTGAATCAGTATACCCGACAAAGTCATGTTAGGATATTTAAGTTACACTGTTAGAGTTTTTGTGCTAAACCCACTGCGGTGTTACAGGTGCCACGTTTATGGTCATGTCACAGCAGTGTGTAGGAGGGAGATTACAAGATGTGGGGAGTGTGCAGGAGGACATGGGACAGAGGAATGTGTAGTTCCGGGGGGAAAAGTTGTGTGTGTCAACGGTTGGGGTGCCCATGTTGCTGGGGATCGGAGGTCTCTGGTGCAAGAGAGGAAGGATGAGGTGACGAGGGTCAGAGTAGTGCAGATGGTGTCATATGCTGAGGTAGTGAAGAAAGTAGGGGAGGATGGATCGAAGGCGAGGGATTCTGAAAGGATCCCTGTGAGTAGTAGATCTATGCCAGCACAGAGGGATAGGCCAACAGGTGATATACAGTTGAAGTCGGAAGTTTACATACAACTTAGCCAAATACATTTAAACTCAGTTTTTCACAATTCCTGACATTTAATCCTAGTAAAAATTCCCTGTTTTAGGTCAGTTAGGATCACCACTTTATTTTAAGAATGTGAAATGTCAGAATAATAGTAGAGAGAATGATTTATTTAAGCTTTTATTTCTTTCATCACATTCCCAGTGGGTCAGAAGTTTACATACACTCAATTAGTATTTGGTAGCATTGCCTTTAAATTGTTTAACTTGGGTCAAACGATTCGGGTAGCCTTCCACAAGCTTCCCACAATAATTTGGGTGAATTTTGGCTCATTCCTCCTGACAGAGATGGTGTAACTGAGTCAGGTTTGTAGGCCTCCTTGCTCGCACACACTTTTTCAGTTCTGCCCACAAATGTTCTTTAGGATTGAGGTCAGGGCTTTGTGATGGCCAACCCAATACCTTGACTTTGTTGTCCTTAAGCCATTTTGCCACAACTTTGGAAGTATGCTTGGGGTCATTGTCCATTTGGAAGACCCATTTGCGACCAAGCTTTAACTTCCTGACTGATGTCTTGAGATGTTGCTTCAATATATCCACATAATTTTCCTTCTTCATGATGCCATCTATTTTGTGAAGTGCACCAGTCCCTCCTGCAGCAAAGCACCCCCACAGCATGATGCTGCCACCCCCATGTTTCACAGTTGGGATGGTGTTCTTCGGCTTGCAAGCAACCACTACCATTATGGCCACTATTTTTGTTTCATCAGACTAAAAAGTACGATCTTTGTCCCCATGTGCAGTTGCAAACCGTAGTCTGGCTTTTTTATGGCGGTTTTGGAGCAGTGGCTTCTTCCTTGCTGAGCGGCCTTTCAGGTTATGTCGATATAGGACTCGTTTTACTGTGGATATAGATACTTTTGTACCTGTTTCCTCCAGCATCTTCACAAGGTCCTTTGCTGTTGTTCTGGGATTGATTTGCACTTTTCGCACCAAAGTATGTTCATCTGTAGGAGACAGAACGTGTCTCCTTCCTGAGCGGTATGACGGCTGTGTGATCCCATGGTGTTTATACTTGTGTGCTATTGTTTGTACAGGCGTTTGGAAATTGCTCTTGGAAATTGCTCCCAAGGATGAACCAAGCAAAGAGGCACTGAGTTTGAAGGTAGGCCTTGAAATACATCCACAGGTACACCTCCAATTGACTCAAATGATGTCAATTAGCCTATCAGAAGCTTCTAAAGCCATGACATCATTTTCTGGAACTTTCCAAGCAGTTTAAAGGCACAGTCAACTTAGTGTATGTAAACTTCTGACCCACTGGAATTGTGATACAGTGAATTATAAGTGAAATAATCTGTCTGTAAACAATTGTTGGAAAAATTACTTGTGTCATGCACAAAGTAGATGTCCTAACCGACTTGCCAAAACTATAGTTTATTAACAAGAAATTTGTGGAGTGGATGAAAAACAAGTTTTAATGACTCCAACCTAAGTGTATGTAAACTTCCGACTTCAACTGTATGCTTCAGTTAGGTTGGCTTGTTAGCGTTCATAGCAATGGTTATGAAATGTACCGCAGAGATGGAACTTAAGTCACAGAAAATAGATGTTGTAGTGGCAGCTGCAGAGAAGTACTTGGGTGTACGATACTTTTTTCCCCTTTTCCCCTTTTCCCATTTTGTATAACAAAGTATAATGGATTTACACTATAGTTCAGTTGGGGGCAGTAATGCAACATATTTCAGTGGAGACTCCTCAGAGGAGGAAGGGGAGGACCATCCTCCTCAGTGAATTTCATAAAAATCACAATTTTAAAACATTAAAAAAGTTATAATTTTTAGATAAAACAATACTAAATAAATCACGTCACCAAATAATTGATTAAACACTATTTTGCTAAGGTTTACAGTAGGCTCAACAGCACTCTGTAGGGTAGCACCAGGGTGTGGCCAGAGGACAGCTAGCTTCCGTCCTCCTCTGAGTACATTGACTTCAATACAAAACCAAGGAGGCTCATGGTTCTCACCCCCTTCCATAGACTTACACAGTAATCATGACAACTTCCGGAGGACGTCCTCCAACCTATCAGAGCTCTTGCAGCATGAACTAACATGTTGTCCACCCAAACAAAGGATCAGAGAATGAATCTAATACTGAAAGCATAAGCTACAGCTAGCTAGCCCAGCAGTGCATAACATGTGGTGAGTCGTTGACTCAAAGAGAGAGAAAGAAAATAGTTAAACAGTTTTCAACAAATTGAAGGAGAAGCAAGAGAGAAATAGAGAGAGAGATTAACATTTTTTTTTAGCTTACTGAAACACCCTGCTCAAACAGAGGGATGCTATGTTAGCTAGCTGGCTATGACTATCCAACACAACACTGGAACTTTTCCAAGTCAAGGTAAGCTTTTGTTTTTACTAATTTATTGCCACCGGGGCCCGCCGGTGTAACTGCTTACTGAAACGTTACTGCATGATTCTAGTGGGTTTACTAACGCGTTAGTTCTATTAGCTAGTTCTATTAGCTATGCTGACTATGACGTAACTTTAGCTAATATACTTTCGCCTGGTCACATACAGCTGATGTGTTGTGCATTGAAGTCCACAAAGGGAAGGGAAGAGGTGAAGGGAGGAGAGCACATAACGTAAATGCGAGAAGGAATACAACATGGCTGCTATGAAACTGTGAACTGTGCTAGTCACTTTGATTCTGAATGTCCTCAGAAATGGTTGCCAGGGGTGTATTCATTCTGGCGATGCTGTTGAAAAACATTTCTTAAACAGAAGCAAACAGAAGAAAATGGGGATAAACTAACCTGAATTTGTCCAATAGAAACTCTCGTTTGCAACGGTTGGACTAATGATTACTCCCACAATCAGCTAGATGCAGGCAAGAGTGTGCAAGGCGGTATTACATTTACATTTACATTTACGTCATTTAGCAGACGCTCTTATCCAGAGCGACTTACAATTGAATGTCACCGTCTGTCCATGTGTCACTGTCTGTCACATAAAATGTGTCTTTTGACCTGTGTGTACCTACGTTGTAAACTTTCATTCATAGGCTAGGTTGTAGCAACCTCAGGATGGGTATATGGGTAAATGTGAGTATCATGTGGTAGCCTAAACCTATTGTTGTTACATTTAACTGGGTGAATGGAATATGAGTGACAGTCATTCAATATGCTGTAATAGAAATAAGGCCATGCCACTGTATTGGATGCCAACCGCCGTTAAACCCCACCGAAGAAGAAGAAGTAGAAGCTCTTTTCCCCAGTCTGTCAACAGTTACGAAACCCAGCAGGATTGATGTGTTATAACTACAGTTGTAGAATGTGCAGTGTGAACATTGTTTTGTATATGCGAAGTACGGATGTAAAATTGTCAGTGGGTTGTACTGTAGCCTATGGCCTAATGTGGCTCGATGCACTATAAATGCAACATTTGAATCAATGGTTGAAAAGAAAACCAGACTATTCATAATGATTCTGTAGTAAGTGTGCACCTGATATTGGGGGTTCTTACTGTACCACCTCATAAGTTAGCCTATTAATTCTGATATTTTAGTTGAGCTAATATGAAGTCATAGCCATTGTAAACACTAGATCTAAGTCACTCTAAGACAAGTGGTGCCCATAGTATAATTAAAATAAGAATAGTACATTCATAGGATCTCTATGGTGGTGCCACAGTACACATGACAAAAAACATGACTTATTCAATTAATTTATTCATCTTCAGCTACTTGAGCTGTTTAACAGACTGCTAAACTCGCCCCCTTGCACATTGTCCTTCTCCCACAGCCACCCAAGCAGGCGGCGGAGCCCAATTGTGTGATCCGGGTCACGGCAACATTGTAACAATGTAGCTACTTTCCATGTCTGCCCTGAACTGGGCTTGAACCAGGTACTCTCTGCACACTCACTCACCACCCAAAGCCAACCAAGCTATGACTTTGATTCTGAATGTCCTCAGAAATGGTTGCCATAACAAGTCATTGTTACCACGAGGCTATTCTTAAACAGTGTTTTTAGCAACCACATTGCCACTGATATACACTACCGGTCAAAAGTTTTAGAACACCTACTCATTCAAGGGTTTTTCTTTATTTTTACTATTTTCTACATTGTAGAATAATAGTGAAGACATCAAAACTATGAAATAACACATATGGAGGATAAGTTCATTAGAGTTACCAGCCTCAGAAATTGCAGCCCAAATAAATGCTTCACAGAGTTCAAGTAACAGACACATCTCAACATCAACTGTTCAGAGGAGACTGTGTGAATCAGGCCTTCATGGTCGAAATGCTGCAAAGAAAACACTACTAAAGGACACCAATAAGAAGAAGATACTTGCTTGCGCCAAGAAACACGAGCAATGGACATTAGACCGGTGGAAATGTGTCCTTTGGTCTGGAGTCCAAATTGAAGATTTTTGGTTCCAACCACCGTGTCTTTGTGAGACGCGGTGTGGGTGAATGGATCATCTCCGCATGTTTATTTCCCACCGTAAGGCATGGAGGAGGAGGTGTTATGGTGTGGGGGTGCTTTGCTGAAGACACTGTCTGTGATTTATTTAGAATTGAGGACCAGGAACCACCGGCCTGAGGAGAGACACATGAAAAGTGGGTGAGGGGGAAGGAGCAGCCGGTACGATACCTCATTTATCCATCGGAGGACCTTAAACGGCCCCACAAACCGCAGTTTCTTGCAGGGCAGGCGGAGAGTGAGATTTTTAGTGGACAGCCATACACGATCACCAGGCTGGAATACGGGGGCCTCACTGCGGTGGCAGTCGGCTTGGTCCTTCTGCCGACGAATGACCCTCTGGAGATGGACATGGGCGGCATCCCAGACCTGTCCGGCCCTGCGGAACCACTCATCGACAGCAGGCGCATTGGTCTGGCTGGGTGTCCAAGGGGCCAGGGCCGGCTGGTAGGGAGTGAGCCCCGTGGAGGAGTGAACGAGGGAGTTCTGGTCATATTCTGCCCAGGGAAGAAACCTTGCCCACTCACCCTGCCGGTCCTGACAGTGGCAACAAAAAAACCTGCCCAGCTCCTGGTTCATGCGCTCCACCTGCCCATTCGACTGAGGCCTATACCCGGAAGTGAAGCTGGCCGTGGCCCCGATCTTCTCCAGGAAAGCCTTCCACACTCGGGAGGTGAATTGGGGGCCACGGTCCAAGACGATGTCCTCCGGAAGTCCATAATGCCGGAAGACCTGTTGGAACAGGGCCTCAGCGACCTGGAGAGCAGAAGGAAGACCAGTTAGTGGCAAAAAACGGCATGATTTGGAGAACCGATCTACGACCACTAGGACTGTGGTGAAGCCGTCAGAACGTGGGAGGTCGGTGACAAAGTCTATGGACAGGTGTGACCAAGGTCGCTGAGGCACTGGGAGAGGAACTAGTTTGCCTGCCGGGGCATTCTGAGGTGTCTTCGTTTGGGCACATATGGAACAGGAGTTGATATAGCGGGAGACATCAGTAGCCAAGGTGGGCCACCAGTATTTTTGTGACAGAGAATGTAGGGTGTGTGTAATACTGGAGTGCCCTGCGGTAAGGGTGGTGTGCGCCCAGATCAGCAGGCAGTCATGGACCCTGGTGGGTACATACATGCGCCCCAGAGGGGAGGTATGACAGAATAAACTGAAAGCGAGTAAGAAATTGGGCCCAGCTGGCTTGACGAGAGTTCATCTGTTTCGCTGCCCGTATGTGCCCCAAATTCTGGTGGTCAGTGAGAATCCAGAATGGATGGACTGCGCCCTCCAGCCAGTGTCTCCATTCCTCCAGAGCGAGGACCACCGCCAACAGCTCCCTGTCTCCAACTCCATAGTTCCTTTCTGCGGGGGTAAGCTTTTTCGAGAAAAAGGCACAAGGATACATTTTCTCTGGCTTACCTTGCCGCTGGGAGAGGACCCCACCCACACCCTCCTCAGATGCGTCCACCTCCAGGATGAAAGGACGAGCTGGATCTGGGTGTTTTAGACGGGGCGATGTGGTGAACCTCTCCTTCAGCCTCTTGAAGGCAGCGTCAGCCTCAGGGTTCCAGGCCAGCTTCTGAGGCTCACCCTTGAGGAGAGGTGAGCAGGGTGGCTATGGAGCTGAAGGACCTGATGAAACACCAATATAAATTTGCGAAGCCCAGGAAGCTCTGTAGGCCCTTGATGGTGGTGGGCACTGGCCATGACCTGACGGCGTCTGTCTTCGCTCTTTCCATGAACACCCCCTGAGGACTGATCCTGTATCCCAGGAAGGAGATGGCCTGTTGGTGGAATTCGCATTTCTCCCCCTTCACCAACAGGCTGTGTTCCCGGAGGCGGAGTAGGACAGCTCTGACGTCCCTGATGTGCTCCTCGAACGTAGCCTAGTAGATCAGGATATCGTCAATGTACACCACCACCTGTCTACTCAGCATGTCTCAGGAACACGTCATTGACGAAGGACTGGAACGCGGAAGGTGCATTGGCGAGGCCATAGGGCATGACGCAGTATTCATAGTGGCCTGAGGTAGTGCTGAATGCAGTCTTCCACTCGTCTCCTTCCCGGATTCGGATCAGGTTGTAGGCACTCCTCAGGTCAAACTTTTTAAAGTACCGGGCCCCTGACAGCTGCTCGTTGGCCGACGGAACCAGAGGGAAGGGGTACCGGTACTTAGTGGTGATTGCGTTCAGCCCCTGGTAGTCAGTGCACGGCCTCAGTCCTCTGTCTTTTTTGGCCACGAAAAAGAAGCTGGCAGAGGCAGGAGAGGTAGAGCGTCTGATGAACCTCTGTTTCAGGGTCTCCGTCACATACTTCTCCATGGCCTCAGTCTCTGCTATGGAGAGGGAGTAAATGTGACTCTTCGTGGGGTGTTGTCCCTCCAGTAGGTCAATGGCGCAGTCCCAGGGCCTGTGAGGAGGGAGACACTTAGCCTTGGAGGCAGAGAAGACATCGGAGAGATCTGCGTACTCACGTGGAATGTTGGGCTGGAGGGCGGACTCCGGACTCTCCACTGCCGTGGAACAACAAACCACCGGCAGGCAGGTCCTCTGGCATGAGGGAGACCAGGCTGTGATCCTCTTGGTGATCCAATTGATGGTGGGGTTGTGTAGTCTGAGCCAGGGCAATCACAAAAAGATACGGTGAAGGGGTGATTTGACGATGTGGAAGGACAGCTCCTCGTGGTGCTCTGGTAGTGTGGGTATGGTGATGGGGAGAGTGACGTGCGTAATGGTACCTGATCCAAGTGGTTTGTTGTCCAGCGAGATGATGTGTAGCGGAGAAGGCAGTGGCACGGTGGGCAACCCCCATTCAGAGACCAATGGTTTGGTGACAGGTGATGGCGGAACACTCACGGAGCGGCGACGGCAGTCATACCGCCTAGATAGAGAGAGAAGATCTGTGGTCCGTGGTGGTTTTAGGGGGTGCTGCCCACCTCCATGGGTGAGGACTCGGAGGCAGGGCGGCTTCCATAGCTCAGATGGGGTGAGCGTCGAGGCTCCTGGTGGTGTTGGGAACGCCCTCGGTCTCTCAACATGTCGTCAAGACGAATGGACGTGGCGATGAGGGTATCAAGGTACATCTCATCATCCTGACATGCAAGTTCCATCGTGATGTCCTCCCGTAATCCTCTCCTGAAGGCAGTGCGCAGAGCACGCTCCTTCCAGCCGGAAGACGCCGCCACCGTGCGAAAGCTCAGGGCGTACTCGAACGCGGCCTCCTCTCCCTGTTGTAGCCGGAGGAAGCGCTCACCCCCGTCCTTTCCCTCCGTGGGATGATCGAACACCACCCTGAACCAAGCGAGGAAGGTGGAGTAGGGAAGCGCTGCGGCCTCACCTCCTTCCCAGACTGCCGTGGCCCAATCCAGCAGCTTTCCCTTCAGTAGCGAAATCACCAGCGCTATCCTGGCTTGGTCCGATGGAGATGACCCACGCTGACGCGCCAGATACAGTGAGACCTGTAACTGGAAGCCTCTACATTTCGTCGTTTTCCCGTCATAGCGCTCCGGCAGGGCGAGGGGTCCCTCAGACGTTGGTGATAGCATGGGAGGAGGGGGACTGGGTGCATTCGCCGCTCCCTGAGGTGGAACCGGAGCGATGGTCAGTTTATGCAGCGTTTGGAGCACTTCCTGCATGGCGGCGTTCAGCTGGGAAATCTGCTGCTGGTGCTGGTCGAGGCGCTGGGAAACTCCAGGAGGATTACCTGCTGCATCCATCTTTGTGATAGGTGTTTGATTCTGTGACGAGTACTGAGGATACGAAGAGGCAGGACGCAGACGCAGGAATTAACAATGTAAAGGTTTACTTAACACTGAGGAAGAGCACAACAAAGAGCAAGTACACGACAAGACACTAACAATCACACACAACACTGAACAGTCCAGGGCTATGTAGGGGTGGTGATGAGATGATGGTGCGCTGGAGGTGATTAGGGTGTGTTGGGTTTACATTCCGGTGTTGCGCTCAGACCGGTGGCTCAGTAGACAGGCAAATCAGAGCGTCGGAGGGGAGCAACGGGAGGAGACGTGACATTCAGATGGTTGAAATTTTAGACAAAATATCCACAGGAAAGTATTGTTTGCTTGACTTTTTAGAGCGCCAGTACTGAAGTTATTTATATATTTTTTAATGTTATTCATTTAGCAGACGGTCTTATCCAGAGCGACTTACAGTTAGTGAGGGCATACATTTTCATACTGGCCCCCCGTGGGAATCGAACCCACAACCCTGGCGTTGCAAACACCATGCTCTACCAACTGAGCTACATCCCTGCCGGCCATTCCCTCCCCTACCCTGGGCCAATTGTGCGCTGCCCCATGGGACTCCCGGTCGCGGCCAGCTACAACAGAGCCTGGATTTGAACCAGGATCTCTAGTGGCACAGCTAGCACTGCGATGCAGTGCCTTAGACCACTGCACCACGCTCATCTCCCCGTGAGGTCTTCAGGCCTGAAGTGAGCTCACAGAGAAAGCAATTCATTGTGGAAATATTGTGATATGCATTCACCACAAGTGCTGTGTACATATTTCATATATACAGTAGGGCATGGTTATTGAAAATGTAATACTTTTATGACAGTACAGATGTAGGTTCTTAATTCGATCGCTCTTTTGTTGCTGAGAATCTTCCTGCACCGCAGGAAATGCAGATGAACTTTGTGATTGACATAAATTCACAGAAAACCCACATTAACACAGTATTGCACTTTTCATGTAGCCTACTTTTGGCCAGCTAATAACCTAACCGCCGATCAAGCAACATTATGGAATAAACGTTAAAATCCTGTTGCTTAAGGATTCTTTTCCTGTGACAATATAGGTCAAATTAAGATCCCACATCTGTATATACTGTGACTTGGTGACTCCATACGTTTCAAAAACATTTTACATTCGCAATGAAAAGCCATGTATTGTATTGCGTCCGTGTTGTAAGTCCCCATATCATTGTTAGAACATGGACCGTATTCTCTCTGGAACATTGGAGTTCTGTTCTGGAACACAGCCCAAATCTCAACTGTAGTTTTAGTTTTAGATAATGCATATTAGTCAGTATCCAGTGTGTGCTGTTGAGTTTCACCCACATTCCTGATTCTAATCCATGTGTCATCTCATCAGTGTCTCCTGCTCTGTTGAGTTCCCACTCATGAACCCTGCAAGATAAATAAAGATGATAGAAATATTACAGTAGAACCTCTGCATATTCAATCCAACACACACATTGCACAATGTCACATTTCATTTTTAATGGCAGGGCTTTTTTTGGTATTTGAAAGCCGGTGAGCGTTGTACATCATTTATTTATTTATTAATCAAATAACAGTTTGAAATGCTTTCTATTGATCTCAGCAATATACTAGCTGGGGGTGGAAGGAAATAGAACAAAAAAACCCGTCAACTGCTCACCAACGGCACTGAAAACGGTTCTGAGAGGAATTTTGAAGTCTCTGGACTAGCGCCTCCTACCCCATTCGCTCTAATCTACAAGAATGCAAATGACAATGCAAATGAAAACACTACTGAATAATTTATGCATTGTGTTGCTTAACGCAAACCAAGAGCTTTTGACTTAAACAGAATAATATAGCAGTGCAGCATACACACACACACACGGTTCTGCTTGACAATATGGCAGAAGCTGCACATGCAGAAATGTACTCCACTTGTATTTTATTAAGATAATAAATATATGCTTCTGAATCATATTATTGTGTGACAGGCTGGGTTGTTTCTGTGCTGTGATCAACCTGACTTCCACCTCTACCATACCTGAATGCTAGTAGGACTACTGTAGTCTATACCAGTGAGCTGATATGCAGGTCCTGCTGAACATTTACCTGTATTTCAAATCCATTGTCGTTGCTTGGAGACAGATGGAATGTTGCTGGGTTGTTGTTTTGACTATTATATACAAATGTTTTGTGAAATGTTCTGAAGCTATAGGCTAGATATCGTTAGCTAATTGTAGCAATTGAAACATATGGGTTATTTTGATATTACTTTACTATTTTGTTACTATTTTGTTGGAATCTATTTGTTAATTTTCTTACTTTTTAACTACATTGTTGGGAAAGGGCTCGTAAGTAAGCATTTCACGATAAAGTCTACATTTGTTGTATTCGGCACATGTGACAAATAACATATTTTATTTAATTTAAATGTTTCTTTTATTTTGATTTGCTGCTATTTTAATATGTCAATATGTAAATGTCACTTCTCACCCCAGTTGACTTTAGATCATACACCAGAGCAACATGGACCTTCCAATGCCCTTGCTTGGACCATGGGAGATTTTCAATTAGGATAAAATCTGTCCTCTCCTCGACTCCTCTGTCCTCCTTTCCTCCATGAACCAGAAACGGATAAGTGGTCGCCATGAGTAGAAGAGTTTCAATGTGTTAGTAGGAGAACGGAGGAGTTTGCTACTCTCCTCGATAGCCTCCTCTAGTGGAGGATGCACAAGTGTATCCTAGCGCGGAAGAGATTTGAAATCAGCTGGATTGTTGCTGGATTGTTTGTAGTTTTTTGGGGGGTGATTCTCTAAGACACCTTTTTGTATAAATGAATTATTTCAACGGGTGCTTTGAGGGGCCACTCGAAAGGGCCTGAAAGGGGTGTGGGCTAGGCCTGAGTGGGCTCTATGATGGGTCCATTGGTCAGGGCGACCCCATGCTAGGATACCCCCACACCTTTCACTCCCCTCACCTCCCCTCTCGCCTGCAGAACCACCTTCTAAAGTATCTGTCTAATGGAAGGGGAGGTGCCAGTGTGCTTAGAGCGAGGTCAGCCACCTTGTGTCCCCCTTCGACTGTTGGTGTACCCACTCCAAAATACTGTCCCTCATAGACTGTTTGCTCCATGCAGCGTAAAACAACATGAGCTCGCTTTTTAGTTATGAAATTAGCAGCCCAGACTCTAGTGGGCAGCCAACTGTAATTTTATGCTATTTTGAAGACAAAATTCTACAATAATATCTAGTTTTTTTCAGTGAAAAATAGATAAATATACCCTAATGTAGGTAGGCCCTAATTGTAATGACAATGATTGGTGTGCTTGAGAGAGAGAGAGAGATAGAGAGACGTTCATTATAATCAGCTAATTACGCCAGTGGAATTAGAAGTGTCCTTATTTTTTCAGGCGGCAGTCAGAGTATGGGGAGATTGAAGTGATTCTTAATCCTTGGATAGAGCAGACTCTCTGGGCTGACTATGTGGAGCGGCTGTAGCTCTGTGTAAGACAACAGTATTTGGAGGTGAAAGCCTGTCCTCTCAGCGGCCTGGGAGCGCTGGGTTGCAGGGTTCCCCAGGTTCTGGGCACTCATTTGCATTGATATGGATTTTCTTCATGCTTTAGCTCGGCACAACCACAGCCAGCGAGACAGGCATCCCTCTCACCAAACCCTCTGGCCTCACTGGTTGGAATTTAGGCTGCGTTTATACAGGCAGCCCAATTCTGATCTTTTTTTCACTAATTGGTTGTTTAACCAATCACAGTAGCTCTTTTGCCTATAATCGGGCAAAATATCAGAATTGGGCTGCCTGTGTCAATGCAGCCTTACACAACCACCCAAATGCCAATTCATTCCATATTTCTTTGTACAATGTCATTCTTTTTTAAATCCAATGTAATAGTATAACCTCTGTGCTGTTTTTGTAAATAGAAACAACATTTATGTACAGTGTCCATATGGCTTACTTATAAAAATAGGCATATTAAAATATAGTAAACCATGAATTGTGTTATTAATGGATGTATGATAATACCTGCCAACTTAATTCACTTCACTTGGCACTGATTGTATAAGGAGGAGTAAGTGCATGAGAGATGTGTGTCTGGTGTGTGTGTGTGGATTTGTCAAGTGTCTTGCCAGTCAAATGAATTAGTTAAATATAAATTATAGATTACATTTATAGGCTGCTTTAAGGTAGGTTATTCATTTTAGATAGGATATTTTATCAAGAGAAATGTTTCAAAATGTCAATGTGAAAAGACGCACAGTTTTGCATTAGGTTTATATAATAAGGGACATTTGGTCATCCTCAACAGTCAATATTTCCATTGCTCTCAATGAAAACTAAAAATAAGCAATACGATTTTAAGAATATATAGGCCTATAAAACACACACACATATATATATATATATATATATATATATATATATATATATATATATTAATATTTATTTTATAGGCTAATTATGGAATAGGCTAAATGTTTAATGTATTTTAATAAATGTGATGCTCTTTTGCATTTGATAGCCTATAGCAGCCTAATATGAAAATCATTTCAAACGGCAGTTTATTGAGACCCGAATCGATTGTAACAATATGTTTCTGTGTTAAAGACATTGACCTTGGGGTTAAGGGTGTTTGACCATCATTTGACATTTGACCTCGAATATGTTACGTTATCAACCCCGGCTTGTTAACTGCTATTGATCACCTCTCCCCGGAGACATCACACAATAACGGTACGAAAATATGAAGAAAAATAAATAAATATGGTCTAAATGTTTCTCTTGATTCGTGTCTCTTTCAAATAATATCCTACAACGAATTCCTCAATACTTGAATATTCACTGGATATTTCCGTTTTATTTCAAATAATATCCTACAACGAATTCCTCAATACTTGAATATTCACTGGATATTTCCGTTTTATTTCAAATAATATCCTACAACGAATTCCTCAATGCTTGAATATTCACTGGATATTTCCGTTTTATAAAGGTAAGTAATATCTAGCATATTGGTTCTATCCCACAACGAAAATGAAATATTTAATTGTATAAATTAATACCTCCTCTCCCCTCCCTTCCTGCCCCATGGTAAGCATTTGTTTCTTCAAATATAGATTTACAGTATTTTATTTTCATTATTGATGTAAATTATTGTGCTTTGTTGCTCATGTGATTTGCGAAATGTGATCATGTAAAAACTAGTTTTGAGGTATAGGATGTCAATCATTTTTAGAGAATATATTACAGGACCATGCAGTAGATCTTACATAGTGATACATGTTTTTGGACACGATGGAACAAATTACTATTCTGTATACTTTAAAATCAAATGTAAAATTCATGAAAACGTGTCATTAAGCTTATCATGTATGCACAGTATCAGAAACTTTGACATTAAATGAAGATGATGCTGATTGAAGCATGCCCAATAATAGGCTTATATTGTAGGCTACATCTTGATGCACTGAGGCACAGTTTTAGAAGAAAAAAAAGAGTAAAGCAGGGATAAAGGTGTGTTATTATATTTTTACTCCAGTTGTAAGATGATAAGATAGTGATCATTTGATGCATCTGCTCATCAATTTTGCAAATGAACACCCACACACATGACCGCACACATCCATAAAAAAAAATAACATTCACGTTTGTGCAGGGGAGAGGAGGGGGGGGAAGGCCCACAGTGGAATGATGACTCCCGAACGTTCTCAGGGAAGTGCTTGTGTCTGGCCATGGAGCAGGCAGCTGATTTGGGATTGAGCGTTAGCATAACAAAAGGCCAGAGCCTGTGAACTTGGGGCACCTTTCGACCCTGGTGCTGTTGGGATGAATAGCCCTCAGGCCTCCCCATAGAGCGCCCCCACGGCTCGCCTGTTCCTGGCTAAATTGTTAATCAGGGTAATTTAATATAGTTTTCAATATGCCTCATCTCTCATCGGGAAAGCATTCACAGGCCCCTCGCACTCCTGCCGCAAAAAAAGCCCCCCCTATTCAGCCGAGCGAGACGGGCAGCTGCAGGCCTTCTAGCCCCCTGAATTGAAATGTTCAAACATCAACAACACGGAGGCCTGAGAGCCTGTGTGTGTGTGTGTGTGTGTGTATGTGTGTGTGGTGAGGAGGGGTGATGGGAGGAGTGCTTGTGTGAACTGGTCCTCTGTCTGTCCTCCAAACTTGAACGTGAACAGCCATTCATCCATGTCTAAACACACACACACACACAGCCTTAACTTGGCTGAGGACAGATGGCAGTGGCAATAGTAATAATAAATACATTTTTTAGCAGACACTCTTATCCAGTGCGACTTACAGTTAGTGAGTGCATACATTTTTCATACTAGTAGTAGTAGCTGAAATCATTTGTGAAAATGTTTGCTTACGAAATGTACATTTTGATATTGGATTGTGTGCCATTCAATATCATGTCAGCAATTTGGTGGAGAATGTCACATTAGTAAATACAATACCAATTCTCACACAAATATGTTAACTGAGTAAATATTGTCACTTTATCGTTGTGTAACATAAACATATGAAATACAGTGCTTTTATAATTGTGACCATTATCATATAGCATTTCTTCAGTCTATAGTTCAAGTAAAGTTTTACCTTCTGTATTAGTCATTCCATTTTATTGTGCCAAATCAGGTAAGATGCACGTAATCATACCAATGCATAAACTACCAATTAATAGTCCTTATTCTGAATGACTGCTCATCGCCTTCCTAGTGTGTTCAGAGTCCGTGCTCAGGAGGAAATCACTTCAACCCTGCTATGGCAGAACCTCCATGATAGGTTGGGGCTGGACCCTTCTCCTCTTCATCTGTAGCTGATGAGGCAGCGCCATGGCTGTCTGCACTGACATGACGCATACTGTAATCCCAGGCCGTAGTTCATCTTGGCCCAGAGTGATGTCATCTCTCTGCGCAGTAACTCTGTGTGTCGTCCGAGTGATGTCACCGTTGAGCTGACGTGTTCAGTGGCTATGGTGAGTCACTGGACCCCTGGCTACTGCATTTGACTGACTGTGAGGAGGGGAGAGACCCAGGGCCCACTCTTGACTCTGGCATCTATAAATACTACAGTAATCATGGATGACACAGGCCCTCCCTTGACTCTGTGTGTGTGGAGGAAAGGAAATGGATGGCGTAAGACTGGGACACGACACAGGCTCTTTTGTGACTAGATAGGTTTGTGTGTGTGCGTGCGTGTGTGTGTCCTGTTCAATTATAATTTACATTAGCTTTAGACATTAGCTTTAGAGTGGTGCGTCCATTCTTTCTGTACCTGGCTGTCACAGTCAGGTATCCTAGTCTCCAGAAAAGACGGGTCAGTAAGTTAGAGGAGGGGTCGACGGAAGGTGTGGCAACATGGAGTCATGTATCTATCTGCAGGAGAGTAGTCCAACATCTAGAGCTCTTACCATTATCTTCATGTTTATAATGTAAACTGTGAACAACTGTCTTGTGCTTCCAGAGTGGTCTTTTGAAGATGAATAAACAGATATATTCAAAGAGATGTCCATTCAAATCAGATGTCAACTTATTATTGTCTAGTTTTATTACATATTAAAAAAATGATTTAGGCCTCTGCACATGCTATTTCCTGCTGTGCAAAACCTCCACACAGTGATGGGATTTTCATACTAGTCAGCCATGCAGAGGGGCCTGTATGATAGCACAGACCTGTCCAACGCCTCTGTCTCAAGCCTGTCTGAGGCTGTATGCTAATCTATTATGCTGCAGATGATTTCCCAGCCCTAAATCATTGCACCCCCAACCATAACGGCAGACATACACTACCGTTCAAAAGTTTGGGGTCACTTAGAAATGTCCTAAGAACAGCAATTTTTTTGTCCATTAAAATAACATCAAATTGATCAGAAATACAGTGTAGACATTGTTAATGTTGTAAATGGCTATTGAGCTGGAAACGGCTGATCTTTAATGGAATATCTACATAGGCGTACAGAGGCCCATTATCAGCAACCATCAGTCTCAATGTCAACAGTGAAGAGGCGACTCCGGGATGCTGACCTTCTAGGCAGAGTTGCAAAGAAAAAGCCATATCTCAGACTGCCCATCTTAATCTTTTCTTTTTATTGGCCAGTCTAAAATATATGGCTTTTTCTTTGCAACTCTGCCTAGAAGGTCAGCATCCCGGAGTCGCCTCTTCACTGTTGATGTTGAGACTGGTGTTTTGCGGGTACTATTTAATGAAGCTGCCAGTTGAGGCCTGTTTCTCAAACTAGACACTCTAATGTATTTGTCCTCTTGCTCAGTTGTGCACCGGGGCCTCCCACTCCTCTTTCTATTCTGGTTAGAGCCAGTTTGCGCTGTTCTGTGAAGGGAGTAGTACACAGCGTTGTACAAGATCTTCAGTTTCTTGGCAATTTCTCGCATGGAATAGCCTTCATTTCTCAGAACAAGAATAGACTGACGAGTTTCAGAAGAAAGTTATTTGTTTCTGGCCATTTTGAGCCTGTAATTGAACCCACAATTGCTGATACTCCAGATACTCAACAAGTCTCAAGAAGGCCAGTTTTATTGCTTCTTTATTCAGCACAACAGTTTTCAGCTGTGCTAACATAATTGCAAAAGGGTTTTCTAATAATCAATTAGCCTTTTAAAATGATAAACTTGGATTAGCAAACACAAAGAGCCATTGGAACACAGGACTGATGGTTGTTGATAATTGTCCTCTACGCCTATGTAGATATTCCATAAAAAATCTGCCGTTTCCAGCTACAATAGCCATTTACAACATTAACAATGTCTACACTGTATTTCTGATCAATTTGATGTTATTTTAATGAACAAAAAAAATGCTTTTCTTTCAAAAACAAGGACATTTCTAAGTGACCCCAAACTTTTGAACGGTAGTGTACATACTAGCTAGCACCCCATCCCTATCCACAGTCAACGTATACATACTCCTATAATACCCCTACTATACTCCTATCCCAGACACATCACCACCCCCACCTCTAGACACACCAGGCAGGCACCCTACCCCTACCACAGCAACCCTCAAAAACTTTTAAAATTAAATTCATATTACAATTAGAATTCTAAACTACACTTTTTGAACACCAAACAAAAAGCTATTAACTTAAAATCTACAATTTTAACTGTTGTTATCTAGTGAATTTGGGAATCACTGAATGCAATTGGCATGACAGTAATATTATGTTGAAAATTCATATATTTGCAAATATTCTAGGTCCTTTGTAATAATGCTTATTTCTCATATTGCACGTGCCTGGAGTCCAAGTTTAAAAGCATCCTGAAGTTAGAAAGTAACTGTGTTTGTCATGGTGTCAGTCAGACAGGAAAAGTATCTGTAAATAAGAGGACAATAGCCTTATAGGGCCCTTGGGGCTCGGGTCTAAATCTGGGGTCAGGATCGAGGGCGACGTCTAGACGCTTTGCCTTTGTGCCTGGTCTCAACCCCCAGGTCCTCCTCTCTGAAAGGAAGAGCCTGACCTGTGCCTAGTCACCATGGGATACTGGGGTAGGAGAGAGGGAGAGAGAGCGAGAGGCAGAGAGAGCGAGAGAGAGCGAGGGGCAGAGAGAGGCAGAGAGAGCGAAGCAGAGAGAGGCAGAGAGATAGGCAGAGAGAGAGAGAGAGGCAGAGAGAGGTAGAGCGAGAGAGAGGCAGAGAGAGAGAGAGGCAAAGAGAGGTAGAGCGAGAGAGAGGCAGAGAGAGAGAGAGGCAAAGAGAGAGAGGCAGAGTGAAAGAAGCAGAGAGAGAGAGGCAGAGAGAGAGTATAGTAAATACACAGAAGGTAGTACATTTTTTTATTTCTCTCTCAATTTTAATGGCCAACAGATAAACTGCTGGACAATGATACAGTTACGATGAACATGTTTTCCATTTTACTCTCTGCTAAGTTGATATTGGCCTCATCAATTGAAACGTTTCATGTGTATTATGATATGAGGCTTCAAAGATCCAACTAAGATCATTTTACAAAGTATGTCATACTGTTATTTGACCTTTTACTTCCAACAATCACATTCCTCCACAGTTGAAAACTGACCACCTGGATAACTGTGACCTCACAGGTCCCAGCCACCCTCTGCTGATGTCATTGGTCAGTGAACAACTCAGTGAGATCATGTTTGCTTACAAGGACCTGAAAATCCAAGAGAGCAAAGCACACCACCAACAAACAGATCTCTCTCTCTCGCCCTCTTTCTTGCTCTGTGCAGTGAGACAGTGTCGGTGGGTGCCGCGGGGTGCAGTTTAATTGAAAGACAGAAAAGAACAGTGCTTGTTTAAACCAACCAGCAGGGGCATGATGGGAAAACAAAGGTGGCCCCAGGGGCTGGTGACGTGACACCACTAATGGCCAAGCAGCAAAGAACGCAGCCTCTGTTTTGTTACCATCGTCCTAGCGACAACTATCAGGTCAGAGTGCACAACAGCACAACATTCAACTATTTTGTTGGCATGGCCTCAGTCTTTTAGTCATTTAGCAGACGCTCTTATCCAGAGTGACTTACATAAGCAATTAGGGTTAAGTGCCTTGCTCAAGGGCACATTGACAAATTTTTTACCAAGTCGTCTCTGGGATTCGAAACAGCAAATTTTCAGTTACTGGCCCAATGCTCTTAACCGCTAGGCTACCTGCCGCCCAAATCAAAGTTTATTGGGTGCGTATACAGTTTAGCAGTTGTTATAGCGGGTGCAGTGAAACGCTTATGTTACTAGCTCCTATCAATGCAGTAACATGTCAAACAGTTACACAAATATACAATTAAAAAATATATATATAATAATTAAAGAACAACAAGAAATCAAGAAATGAGTGATGCGTGATTTGAAGGAGTCAGGCGCATTCACTCCTACCCCAGTATCCCAAGGTGACTAGGCACAATAACAATAACCACTTACATTTTGGTTCTGGACACTAACTGTCATAATAGTGTATCATGAACATGGATAGTCTACTGCTATTCTATTCAGGCTATTGAAAACACTGGTATATTTTTTGAGACCTTTCTCAAATATCTGTCTTCACAGAGTTTGACATGGGCCCATATCTCAAGAGTGAAAATATAGCATCTGTGAATTTACTGAGAGCAAATCAGAGGCCCACATAAGGATGCCCCACCCACTCGCCACCCACAAGACGGCAGCTAATTTTGTCAGCAATAAATAGTAATGTTACATATCAATGCAATGCCTCTGAGAGAGGTGGGGAAGCAACAGAGAGACATTGAGAGGAACAGGCAGATGGACAGAGAGAACGAGAGGCAGAGATAGAGGGTAGACAGAGTGAGAGCATGTTCATCTGTTTGGCCCCTGGTCTGGTGCCTCATGGGATACCTGGACACTCTGTCAAGATTCTACACTTCGAAATCACTATCCACCGGGTTACACACACACACACACACACACCGAATGTGTTTGAGAATGTCTTGTCCAGCTCCACATGAGCAGTCCCAGTATGTGGTGTCAGTGTGTGATAACATGAGCTGCCATGCCCTGTGAGGACAGAGCAGTCTTGTGTCTGGTCTGGCCATGTCCTACACTGTCCACTTGCACCTATTACAAGAGGACACTACATTGCACTGCACATCTGTGCTAGCAAAGTTCATGATCTTCTGAAAATGGTAGTATAAATATATTTTATGTAAATCTAGCCTCAGTATGAAGAAGTCTTCAATGCAATTCAGTGATGGTCCTAAATGAATTGAGAAGATTCTGATCTAAATAGAATAGAACCTATACAGTATTTGCCTATGTTATATTCAGTCACAGGGGAGAGTGGGGTAAGATGAGCCATAGGGTTAAGTTGAGCCACCCTTGTTTCTAGAAAACCATACACAAAATGTGTCTTTTGACCAAATATTTAGGAAGAGGTCATCATTTCATGGAGTCTGTGAAGGAAGAAACCACATGGAAAAAGTGGTAAGCAAGTTAGGTCCCACCAAAAAAGTATAATTAATTTATTCTGTTAGAGATTTCATTATGCTTGTATCTAAAATAAAATGAAGATAATTTAAAGATTGTTCTATACATCAGTTGGGGTCTCTATAAACTTCAATAAGAAGTCCTAACACTAGCATGAAAGTGCATCCTTGTAGCTGTGTTGGTTAATATAGCAAAAATGTTTGTTGAGTCAATGGCCATGGGGTATGTTGAGCCAATGGTTGAGCCAATGGCAAGTTGAGCAAATTGAAGTGTTTTTTTCCAAGGCGTAATGCAAGAAATTTTCGCTGGGATATGAGGTAACAACAGGGCCTGGCCTAAGATAAAAGTGTTTTAAAAAAGTACAAATTGCTTGTTAAAGGATACTTCAGGATTTTGGCAGTGAAGCCCTTTATCTACGTCCCCAGAGTCAGATGAACTCGAGGATACCATTTTTATGTCTCTGCGTGCAGTTTGAAAGAAGTTGTTAACTAGCGTTAGTGCAATTGCTAACTAGTGTTAGCGCAACACCTGGAAGTCTATGGTAACTGCTAGCATGCTAGTAGATACCATATAATTCCAGTCATTGAGCTAAGGCTAGTTAGCATTGGCTTGCGAAACTACCTATAACTTCCTTCATACTGTTTTCAGAGACCTAAAAATGGTATCCATGAGTTCCTCTGACTCTGGGAAGGTAGATAAAGAGTTTCATTGCCAAAATCCCGAAATACCCCTTTAAGCCTGTGTTAAAAGATGCTTAAAGGGATTAAAAGACAAAAAAGCGATGTGATTGTGTTGAATTGTGTTTGGGAAATAAAACATAGACCTGGTTTTAAAAAGGTAGTGGTAATATTTAATTCAGTGCAGAAATTTGTAGGCGGCTTAACTTACCCTGTCCCGCTGCTCAGCTTATCCCATACCCAGTGTAAATTGTGCCAAGAGACCACTTTTTTTGTACAAGTTATGTTTTAATTCAGATTATTTCCAGGGATACACAACATCCTGAACTATATGTAGTTGATATCTTCGTTAGAAAGAATACTATATTTCCCTTGACGGAGTGATGCTGAATGTAAAAAATTGCTAAACTTACCCCACTCTCCCCTATACGCCATACTGTCTGTCAGATAGTGCAGTCTGTTAACCTCTCTACCTTTCTACTGTATATAATATACAGTACCAGTCAAAAGTTTGGACACACCTACTCATTCAAGGGTTTTTCTTTATTTTTACTATTTTCTACATTGTAGAATAATAGTGAAGGCATCAAAATTGTGAAATAACACATATGGAATCATGTAGTAACCAAAGTAGCCACCCTTTGCGGTCTTGAAGGACTTCCCACATATGCTTAGCACTTGTCGACTGCTTTTCCTTCACTCTGCGGTCCGACTCATCCCAAACCATCTCAATTGGGTTGAGGTCGGGGGATTGTGGAGGCCAGGTCATCTGATGCAGCACTCCATCACTCTCCTTCTTGGTAAAATAGCCCTTACACAGCCTGGAAGTGTGTTCGGTCATTGTCCTGTTGAAAAAGAAATTAGAGTCCCACTAAGCCCAAACCAGATGGGATGGCGTATCACTGCAGAATGCTGTGGTAGCCATGCTGGTTAAGTGTGCCTTGAATTCTAAATAAATCACAGACAGTGTCACCAGCAAAGCACCCCCAAACCATAACACCTCCTCCATGCTTTATGGTGGGAAATACACATGCGGAGATCATCCGTTCACCCACACCGCGTCTCATAAAGCCACGGCGGTTGGAACCAAAAATCTCAGATTTGGACTCCAGACCAAAGGGCAAATTTACACCGGTCTAATGTCCATTGCTCGTGTTTCTTGGCCCAGGCAAGTCTCTTCTTATAATTGGTGTCCTTTAGTAGTGGTTTCTTTGCAACAATTCGACCATGAAGGCATGATTCACACAGTCTCCTCTGAACAATTGATGTTGAGATGTGTCTGTTACTTGAACTCTGTGAAGCATTTATTTGGGCTGCCATTTCTGTGGCTGGTAACTCTAATGAACTTATCCTCTGCAGCAGAGGTAACTCTGGGTCTTCCTTTCCTGTGGCGGTCTTCATGAGAGCCAGTTTAATCATAGCGCTTGAAGGTTTTTGCGACTGCACTTAAAGAAACGTTCAAAGTTCTTGAAATGTTCCGTATTGACTGACCTTCATGTCTTAATGTAATGATGGACTGTTGTTTCTCTTTGCTTATTTGAGCTGTTCTTGCCATAATATGGACTTGGTATTTTACCAAATAGGAGTATCTTCTGTAAACCCCCCCTACCTTGTCATAACACAAATGTTTGGCTCAAATGCATTAAAAAGGAAAGAAATTCCACAAATTGACTTTTAAGAAGGCACACCTGTTAATTGAAATGCATTCCAGGTGACTACCTCATGAAGCTGGTTAAGAGAATGCCAAGAGTTTGCAAAGCTGTCATCAAGGCAAAGGGTGGCTAGTTGAAGAATCTCAAATATAAAATATATTTTGATCTGTTTAACACTTTTTTGTTTACTACATGATTCCATATGTGTTATTTCATAGTTTTGACGTCTTCACTATTATTCTACAATGTAAAAAATAGTAAAAATAAAGAAAAAGCCTTGAATGAGTAGGTGTGTTCAAACTTTTGACTGGTAGTCTATACTGAACAAAAATATAAACACAACATGTAAAGTGTTGGTCCCATGTTTCATGAGCTGAAATAAAAGATGCCACAGATGTCTCAAGTTTTGAGGGAGCATGCATTTGGCATGCTTACTACACGAATGTCCACCAGAGCTGTTGCCAGATAATTTAATGTTAATTTCTCTACCATAAGCCGCCTCCAACATCGTTTTAGAGATATTGGCAGTATGTCCAACCGGCCTCACAACCGCAGACCACGTGTATGGCGTAATTTCGGCAAGCAGTTTGCTGATGTCAATTTTGTGAACAGAGTGTCCCATCGTGGCAGGCATAAGCTACGGACAATGAACAGAATTGCATTTTATTGATGGCAATTTGAATGCACAGAAATACCGTGTTGAGATTCTGAGGCCCATTGTGAGGCCCATTTGTTTTAAGGTATCTGTGACCAACATATGCATATTTTTATTCCCAGTCCATAGATTAGGGCCTAATTTATTTATTTCAATTGATTGATTTCCTCATATAAACTGTAACTCAGTAAAATCTTTGAAATAGTTGCATGTTGTGTTTATATATTTTTTCAGTATGTGTAAAGTGCATTCGGAAAGTATTCAGACCCCTTGACGTTTTCCATATTTTGTTACGTTACAGCCTTATTATAAAATTGATTAAATAAAAAAAAATCATCATCAATCTACACACAATACCCCATAATGACAAAGCGAAAACAGGTTTTTTTAAATGTTTGCAAATTTATGAAAAATAAAAAACATAAATAGCTTATTTACATAAGTATTCAGACCCTTTTCCATGAGACTCGAAATTGAGCTCAGATGCATACTGTTTCCATTGATCATTCTTGAGCTGTTTCTACAACTTGATTGGAGTCCCCCTGTGGTAAATTCAATTGATTGGACATGATTTGGAAAGGCACACACCTGTCTGTATAAGTTCTCCAGTTGACAGTGCATGTCAGAGCATGCCATGAGGTTGAAGGAATTGTCCGTATAGCTCAGAGACAGAATTGTGTCGAGGCACAGATCTGGGGAAGGGTACCAAAAAATGTCTGCAGCATTGAAGGTTCCCAAGAACACAGTGGCTCCATCATTAAATGGAAGAAGTTTTGAACCACTGAGACTCTTCCTAGAGCTGGCCTTGGTCAGGGAGGTGACCAAGAACCCGATGGTCACTCAGACAGATTCCAGAGTCCCTCTGTGGAGATGGGAGAACATTACAGAAGGACAACCATCTCTGCAGCACTCCACCAATCAGGCCTTTATGGTAGAGTGGCCAGATGTAAGCCACTCCTCAGTAAAAGGCACATGACAGCCCACTTGGAGTTTGCCAAAAGGCACCTAAAGGACTCTCAGACCATGGGAAACAAAATTCTCTGTTCTGATGAAACCAAGATTTAACTCTTTGGCCTGAATGCCAAGCGTCACGTCAGGAGGAAACCTGTCACCATCCCTACGGTGAAGCATGGTGGTGGCAGCATCATGCTGTGGGGAGGTTTTTCAGCGGCAGGGACTGAGAGACTAGTCAGGATTGAGGGAAAGATGAACGGAACAAAGTACAGCGAGAAGTGATGCAGACAATTACATTGATGGAAGTTACAATCTATCTGCAATATTAAGCTGATCTACCCCCCATTTTTTTTTAAATACAGCGAGATCCTTGATGAAAACCTGCTCTAGAGCACTCAGGACCACAGACTGGGGCGAAGGTTCACTTTCCAACAGGACAACGACCCTGAGCACACAGCCAAGACAACGCAAGAGTGGCTTCGGGACAAGTCTCTGAATGTCCTTGAGTGGCCCAGCCAGAGCCCGGACTTGAACCCGATCAAACATCTCTGGAGAGACCTGAAAATAGCTGTGGAGCGATGCTCCCCATCCAACCTGACCGAGCTTGAGAGGATCTGCGGAGAGGAATGGGAGAAACTCCTCAAATACAGATGTGCCAAGCTTGTAGCGTCATACCCAAGAAGACTCGAGGCTGTAATCGCTGCCAAAGGTGCTTCAACAAAGTACTGAGTAAAGTGTCTGAATTGTCTTGTAAATGTGATATTGTATTTTTAATAAATTTCAAAAAAACGGTTTTTGCTTTGTCATTATGGGGTATTGTGTGTAGATTGAAGAGGAAAAAATACAATTTAACCCATTTTAGAATAAGGCTGTAACATAACAAAATGTGGAAAAAGTCAAGGGGTCGTAATACTTTCCGACATGACAAAAAGTATGTGGACACTTGCTCGTCGAAAATCTCATTCAAATATCATTGGCATTAATATGGAGTTGGTACCCCCTTTGCTGCTATAACAGCCTCCACTCTTCTGGGAAGGCTTTCCACTAAATGTTGGAACACTGTCACGATCGTTTACGAACGAGAAGGACCAAGGCGCAGCGTGATAAGCATACATGTTTATTTACCGAATAAACACCACGACAAAACAACAAACGAAACGTGAAGTCCAAGGTAGCATACACACAACATACCTTACACGGAACAAGATCCCACAACTAACAGGTGCCAAAAGGCTGCCTAAGTATGGTCCCCAATCAGAGACAACAAGCAACAGCTGCCTCTGATTGGGAACCACACAGGCCAACATAGATCTAGACAACATAGAACCTCACCACAATATATTCACAACAAGGAAAATCACACCCTGACTCAACAAATACGAGTCCTTAGAGTCAGGGTGTGACAAACACTGCTGTAGGGACTTGCTTCCGTTCAGCCACAAGATCATTAGTGAGGTCGGGCACTGATGTTGGGCTATTAGGCCTAGCTCGCAGTTGGCGTTCCAATTCATCCCAAAGGTGTTCGATGGCGTTGAAGTCAGGGCTCTGTGCAGGCCAGTCAAGTTATTCCACGCTGATCTCGACAAACCATATCTGTATGGACCTCGCTTTGTGAACGGGGGCATTGTCATGCTGAAACAGGAAAGGGCCTTCCCCAAACTGTTTCCACAAAGTTGGAAGCACAGAATTGTCTAGAATGTCATTGTATACTGTAGTTTTAAGATTTCTCTTCACTGGAACTAAGGGGCCTAGCCCAAACCATGAAAAACAGCCCCAGACCATTATTCCTCCTCCACCAAACTTTACAGTTGGCACTATGCATTGGGGCAGGTAGCGTTCTCCTGGCATCCGCCAAACCCAGATTAGTCTGTTGGACTGCCAGATGGTGAAACGTGATTCATCACTCCAGAGAACCAATGGCGTCGAACTTTACACCACTCCAGTCGATGCTTGGCATTGCGCATGGTGATCTTAGGCTTGTGTGCGGCTGCTCACCCATGGAAACCCATTTCATGAATCTCCCGACTAGCAGTTCTTGTGCTGACATTGCAGAGGCAGTTTGGAACTCGGTAGAGAGTGCATCTCAGAGTGTGAATGTCTCATATCTGTACACACACAAAAAAACTGCCAATATAGAATAATCATGTGAACAAAAATAGTCACAATCTTTACGATCCTGAGCTGAGAAGAGTGTTTGAGTATGACACTGGCTTGCAGAGCATCCTATGTCTCATCACAGAACCAGTGAAAGATTAAACAAATGATATTGGACAAATTCAGATTCCTCACTCACCTGTCGTGCTCTTACAATCACACCAACTGCACTTTATGTCAATACTGAAGGTGTTACAGTGTTCAGGGTATCACACAAAGACCCCATATCTCCCCTATTAAGTGCATCTGACCACTCCAGGTATGTGTGTTTGTGTGTGTGTGTGTGTGTGTGTGTGTGTGTGTGTGTGTGTGTGTGTGTGTGTGTGTGTGTGTGTGTGTGTGTGTGTGTGTGTGTGTGTGTGTGTGTGTGTGTGAGTGGGGTGGGGGCTGACGATAGCTTATGCCAGGTCCCCTTTAGCATGGTTGGTATTGGTATTTGGTATTTTATTAGGATTCCCAAAGGAGCAGCTACTCTTCCTGGGGTCCACACAAAACATGAAACATGATGCAGAACATTAATAGACAAGAGCAGCTCAAGGACAGAACTACATAATTTTTTTTTAAAGGCACACGTAGCCTACATATCAATACATACACAAAAACTATCTAGGTCAAATAGGGGAGAGGCGTTGTGCCGTGAGGTGTTGCTTTATCTGTTTTTTGAAACCAGGTTTGCTGTTTATTTGAGCAAAATGAGATGGAACGGAGTTCCATGCAATAATGGCTCTATATAATACTGTACACTTTCTTGAATTTGTTCTGGATTTGCGGACTGTGAAAAGACCCCTGGTGGCATGTCTGGTGGGGTAAGTGTGTGTGTCAGAGCTGTGTGTAAGTTGACTATGCAAACAATTTGGGATTTTCAACACATTAATGTTTCTTATAAAAAGAAGAAGTGATGCAGACAGTCTCTCCTCATCTCAAGACTGGCATGCACTGTTGTGTGTCCATAAATGTGTGTGCATAAATGTGTGTGTGTGTGTGTGTGTGTGTGTGTGTGTGTGTGTGTGTGTGTGTGTGTGTGTGTAAGGAAAAGAGCGAGGCCATCTTTCATCTTCTGCAGCATCCAGGTACTCTACACAATGTGATGATACAGGCCCAATTAAGGGATGGTGCTGTGTGAAAAATGTGATGACAGGGCGAACGGAAGACTAGACTCTGATCTGACATCTGAGAAAGAGTGAAAAGAGGGGAAGGAGGGAGAGAGAAAGAGAAAGAGAGGAAGTGTTGGTAAGGGAAATGAAAATGGGGAGAGGGTGACAAAGGAGAAAGAATAAGAGGGAGAGAGGGAGGGAGGGAGGGAGAGAGAGAGAGAGAGAGAGAGAGAGAGAGAGAGAGAGAGAGAGAGAGAGAGAGAGAGAGAGAGAGAGAGAGAGAGAGAGAGAGAGAGAGAGAGAGAGAGAGAGAGAGAGAGAGAGAGAGGGGGAGAGAGAGAGAGAGGGAAATGTTTAGTGGGATTGGTAAGGAGAGAGAAAAAGTAGAGAGAGTAGAGGAGAAGGAGATATGATGAGTGAGACAGAGGGGAGGGAGAAAGGTGAGGAGAGAAACATTTTGTCAGGAGAAGAAGTGAGACAGGCAGGTAACAGAGGAAGTTGGGGTTGGGAGAAAGGTGAGGAGAGATACTGTTTGTCAGGAGAAGGAAGGAGACAGGCGGGTAACAGAGGAAGTGGGGGTTGGGAGAAAGGTGAGGAGAGATACTGTTTGTCAGGAGAAGGAAGGAGACAGGCGGGTAACAGAGGAAGTGGGGGTTGGGAGCCAGGTGAAGAGAGATACTGTTTGTCAGGAGAAGGAAGGAGACAGGCAGGTAACAGGAAGTGGGAATGAAAACTTTGAACCTTCTTCATGTAGAACAAAACAACAAAATTAAGGCAAACGTGACAGAGAAGGAGAAAAGTTGAAGATGCATTCTGCTAGCAAACACAAACACAAAATGTGTATAAGGCTACAAAGCTTGACCTGGTTGTCAAGGTGCTTCAGGTAGTGAGCATAGCTGGTATCTTTTCCATTTTAGATTTTACAATTGTATCTAATTTGACCGATGGTAACACATTGACAAGGTAAATGTAACATGTATATAGTTTATTTGCACTGTATGCAAACTGTATGTTTCATTCTCAGCATTGTCAGGGTCCATCAGGAACAGCTACAGCCATGTCAGCCATATTGTTTTATTTTGATCATCAACCGTTCTACTTTGATCCCAAAGAGGATATAATCATGTCAAAGGTATAAACAGTAGGCCTACTGTAGACATACTGTAAATCATGTGGGGAAAATGAATACTTCCCCAAAAAGCTCAGATATTCTTGAATATACTTTATTCTGTTCATTGAGAAAATACAGTGATTTGAGAAAGTACAAAAATATTCCCTTTGATGTTTACTTTTTCTATAAATTCAGTCAATTTCAGATAACTATAATGTGCACTGCGGGTTCCCTTCAGATGTTTATGCTGTATTCTAAGGACAGGTTCAATCCAAATCCAATAGAGTAATACAGACTTTTACAATTCAGAATAAATAATGTTGTACTTTTACATCACAGTGAGTAGACAAATGGTAAACAGTTTTACAACTTACAGATTTAAATCACAATGATACAAAAAACTGACTTGATTCAAAGGAAGTTAGTGCATATTTGGTGGTTTCTGTGGGTCTTGAACAGATGTATACATGCTGATTATAAATAGTAGTGTTCTGTATCTGTCTTCTCAGCAAACTGTATCTTGACGGTTGTGCATGTTGATGTTCAGGTGGTGATGGAAGTCCATGTCTCCCTCTCCACTAGAGACAACAGTGGATAGATGCTCCATCTGGAAGAGACAAGCACAGACTATTAGTTCAACAACATCATCTCTGTCCAAATGATCATGCTGTACATGTTCAACTATTGTGTTTCAAACCGACTGTTACAATACAGTTTATATTGTGTTTCAAACCGACTGTTACAATACAGTTTATATTGTGTTTCAAACCGACTGTTACAATACAGTTTATATTGTGTTTCAAACCGACTGTTACAATACAGTTTATATTGTGTTTCAAACCGACTGTTACAATACAGTTTATATTGTGTTTCAAACCGACTGTTACAATACAGTTTATATTGTGTTTCTAACCGACTGTTACAATACAGTTGATATTGTGTTTCAAACCGACTGTTACAATACAGTTTATATTATGTTTCAAACCGACTGTTACAATACAGTTTATATTGTGTTTCAAACTGACTGTTCAACCAAACATATATTTAGCAAGTACAGTCGTGGTCAAAAGTTTTGAGAATGACACAAATATTAATTTTCACAAAGTCTGCTGCCTCAGTTTTTATGATGGCAATTTGCATATACTCCAGAATGTTATTAAGAGTGATCAGATGAATTTCCCTCTTTGCCATGAAAATGAACATAATCCCCCAAAAACATTTCCACTGCATTTCAGCCCTGCCATAAAAGGACCAGCTGACATCATGTCAGTGAATCTCTCGTTAACACAGGTGAGAGTGTTGACGAGGACAAGGCTGGAGATCACTCTGTCATGCTGATTGAGTTAAAATAACAGACTGGAAGCTTTAAAAGGAGGGTGGTGCTTGAAATCATTGTTCTTCCTCTGTTAACCATGGTTACCTGCAAGGAAACACTTGCCGTCATGATTGCCTTGCACAAAAAGGGCTTCACAGGCAAGGATATTGCTGCTAGTAAGATTGCACCTAAATCAACCATTTATCGGATCATCAAGAACTTCAAGGAGAGAGGTTCAATTGTTGTGAAGAAGGCTTCAGGGTGCCCAAGAAAGTCCAGCAAGTGCCAGGACCGTCTCCTAAAGTTGATTCAGCTGCGGGATCAGGGCACCACCAGTGCAGAGCTTGCTCAGGAATGGCAGCAGGCAGGTGTGAGTGCATCTGCACGCACAGTGAGGCGAATACTTTTGGAGGATGGCCTGGTGTCAAGAAGGGCAGCGAGGAAGCCACTTCTCTCCAGGAAAAACATCAGGGACAGACTGATATTCTGCAAAAGGTACAGGGATTGGACTGGGGTAAAGTCAGTTTCTCTGATGAATCCCCTTTCCGATTGTTTGGGGCATCCGGAAAAAAGCTTGTCCGGAGAAGACAAGGTGAGCGCTACCATCAGTCCTGTGTCATGCCAACAGTAAAGCATCCTGAGACCATTCATGTGTGGGGTTGCTTCTCAGCCAAGGGAGTGGGCTCACTCACAATTTTCCCTAAGAACACAGCCATGAATAAATAATTGTACCAACACATCCTCCGAGAGCAACTTCTCCCAACCATCCAAGAACAGGTTGGTGATGAACAATGCCTTTTCCAAGATGATGGAGCACCTTGCCATAAGGCAAAAGTGATAACTAAGTGGCTCGGGAACAAAACATCGAAATGTTGGATCCATGGTCAGGAAACTCCCCAGACCTTAATCCCATTGAGAACTTGTGGTCAATCCTCAAGAGGCGGGTGGACAAACAAAAACCCACAAATTCTGCCAAACTCCAAGCATTGATTATGCAAGAATGGACTGCCATCAGTCAGTATGTGGCCCAGAAGTTAATTTACAGCATGCCAGGGCGGATTGCAGAGGTCTTGAAAAAGAAGGGTCAACATTGCAAATATTGACTCTTTGCATAAACTTAATGTAACTGTCAATAAAAGCCTTTGACATTTATGGAATGCTTGTAATTATACTTCAGTATACCATAGTAACATCTGACAAAAATATCTAAAAACACTGAAGCAGCAAACTTTGTGAAGACCAATACTACACAACAAACACACATAGCTACTGTCAAAAACATGGTACTTTTCTATAAATTATGCATACATTTCACTACATACAAACTCCAGGCCTGCAGATGAAACGAGGGTTCTGAGTTCTAAGTTCCCAATGTACTCGACAGCAACAAAGGGCCACAACAATGCCCCCTGACATGAGTCCCCCTCATATCAAACTGCGTTTTCCACGCATTGTTCCCCTAGCCTTCTCACATGTATTGTCTTACATGTTATCCTTAGAAGCCGATAAGACGGCCAGGTTTTGTGCTGGGGACACAAGGCCTGGGAGAGTCTCTGTGTTACAGCTTCTTCTTATTCTCTCATAGGGCGATGATGAGGCGACGGAGCTGGGGAACGTCTTATCAGATCCCCCTTACACCCACCCCAACCTGGGTTCAGATCGCTCGTACAACCCCCCACCACCACCCTCTTACCCGACACTCCCTTCCTCCAACAAGATATTATGCTATCACATTTCCTGAAAATATCGAGGCTGCTGACAAGCACCAGAGACTCTCCTAGCTTTTGTGGGGCCCTATATGAAAGTATGTACAATGTTGCCATAGCAGCTGAGGCTACTGGAGTTTTAACAGAGATACTGCTGAATATTGTGTTTTCTATCATCTTGATACGTTACCGTCTACGAGGGTAAGCACTGCAGTGTATATTACAAGCCGTTTTGGGGAGTAGTGAACTACATTTAGTTCAACTCGTTTTTTAACTACATTTTGCAGTAGCTTGGTGGTAGTTTAACTAAATTCAAATCTAGGTACTGTTTTCTGTAGTTAAGTCTTTACTGAAGACTCATCTCTTCAGTAGTCTGGCCCAAGGGTGCAAAGGTGTCTCTGCCTAGCCAGCTCCCCTCTCTCCACTGGGATTCTCTGCCTCTGACCCTATTACTGGGGCTGAGTTGAGGAAGAGGTTGTCGTTTCCCCCGCATCTGAGTCACTCGCTTACCCCACATCACGTATTGCCAGGCTTTTTTTGCTATACTTGACTTGAGTGGGTTGACACGTTATCTTCCTGTCTGGTCTTGTGCCCCCTCAGGCTCGTGTGGTGGGGAAGATCTTTGTTGTCTCAGGGTAGTAAGTTTGTGGTCTGTTGATATCCCTCTGGTGGTGTGGGGGCTGTGCTTTGACAAAGTGGGTGGGGCCTGGTTGACCCTGTCCAGGCGTATCGTCCCCTGACCCCCCCGTCTCAGTCCCCAGTATCTAGACTGTCTATGTGCCGGGGGGCTAAGGCTGTATTTCTCCTGTCTATCCTAATTATCCCATCTCTCTCTCTCACTCTCTCTCCAGATAGTCGGCCGGCCAGATAGGACCAGTCAGCCGGCCAGATAGAACCAGTTGGACAGCTGGCGAGATAGTACCAGTCGGCCGGATGGCCAGATAGTTGGCTGACCAGATAGGACACGTCGGCCGGCCGGCGAGATAGAACCAGTTGGACAGATAGGACCAGTCGGCCGGCCAGATAAGACCAGTCGGCAGGCCAGATACGACCAGTCGGCCAGATAGGACAAGTCAGCCGGCCAGCCAGTTAGGACCAGTCGGCCGGTCTACCAGTTAGGACCAGTCGGCCGGCCGGCCAGTTATCTGAACCAGCTATCTGGACCGGCCGACTGCTCTTATTTGGCCGGCCCTCCAAATAAGAGCAGTCGGCCAGCCGGCCAGATAGGACCATTCGGCCAGCGAGATAGGATCAGTAGGCCGGCTAGATAGGATCAGTCAGACAGCCGGCCAAATAAGAGCAGTCGGCCAGTCAGCCAATTAGGACAAGTTGGCCAGTTAACCATATAGGCCCAGTCGGCCAAATAAGAGCAGTCTGCCGGCCGGCCAGTCGGCCAGCCTGCCAGATAGGACCAGCCGGCCGGCAGGCCAGATAAGACCAGTCGGCCGACTGGCTAGTTAGGACCAGCTGGCCGGACAGATAGGATAAGACGGCCGGCCATCCAGATAAGACCAGTCGTCCGGCCAGATAGGACCAGTCGGCCAGATCGGACAAGTCAGCCGGCCGGCCAGTTTGGACCAGTGGGCCAGATAGGACCAGTCGGCCAGACGGCCAGATAGGACCAGCCGGCCGGTCGGCCAAATAAGAGCAGTCAGCCAGCCAGCCAGTTAGGACCAGTCGGCCAGTTAGGACCAGCTATCTGGACCGGCAGACTGCTCCTATATGGCCGGCCAGCCGACTTCTCATAGTTAGGACCAGTCGGCCGGCCCTCCAAATAAGAGCAGTCGGCCAGCCAGATAGGACCATTCAGCCAGCAAGATAGGACAAGTTGGCCGGCTGGCCAAATAAGAGCAGCCGGGTGATCGGCCAGATAGGACCAGTAGGCCAAATAAGAGCAGTCAGCCAGCTATCTGGACCGGCCAACTTCTCTTATTTATCTGGCCAGTTAGGACCAGTAGGCCAGATAGGACCAGTTGGCCGGCCGGCCCTCCAGATAAGACCAGTTGGCCAGCCCTCCAGATAAGACCAGTCGACCAGCCGGCAAATAAAGAGCAGTCGGCCGGCCGGCCAGTTAGGACCAGTCGGCCGGTCAGATAGGACCTGTCAGCCAGATAGGACAAGTCAGTTAGGACCACTCGGCCGGCCAGATATTCCAGAAAGGATAAGTCGCCTGGCCAGATAGGATAGGACCAGTCGGCCAGCCGGCCAGTTAGGACCAGTCACCCAACTGCTCGGCCGGACAGCTCAGACTAGACTTGGCCGACTGTTCCTATCTGGCCACTCCATAGTGATCTCGATAATTTTCAACCCATTTCTAGGCTCCCTTGTCTTGCGAAAATACTACAATCATTGGTCAACACTCTTTAAGGGACGCCAAATGAGCAGCAACGCTCCTCTGGGTGTAAACTCTTTGGCCAGAATTGATTGAATTTATATTTTTTCTCACCCATCTTACATAATTTTTGCAAATTTATTGAAAATTAATTACAGAAATATCTCATTTACATGTCTATGAATTTGAGTGTATTCACACCCCTGAGTTAGAATCACCTTTGGCAACGATTACAGCTGTGAATCTTCCTGAGTAAGTCTCGAAGAGCTTTGCAAACCTGGATTGTACAATATTTCCACATGATTCTTTTTTAAATTCTTCAAGCTCTGTCAAGTTGGTTGTTGATCATTTAGACAGCCATTTTCAAGTCTTACCATAGATTTTGAAGCCGATTTAAGTCAAAACTGTAACTAGGCTACTCAATTCAATGTCGTCGTGGTAAGAAACTCCAGTGTATATTTGACCTTGTGTTTTAGGTTATTGTCCTGCTGAAAGGTGAATTCATCTCCCAGTGTCTGTTGGAAAGCAAACTGAACCAGGTTTGCCTCTAGGACTTTGCCTGTGCTTAGCTCTATTCCGTTTATTTTCATCCTTTCTTTTCATCCATTACACTCTGTAACTGTTTTAAAGTCACCATTGGCCTCACGGTGACATCCTTCCTCTCCGCCAACTGAGTTAGGAAGGATGACTGTATCTTTATAGTGACTGGGTGTATCCAAAGTGTAATTTATAACTTCACCATGCTCAAAGGTATCAATGTCTGTTTTAAAAATATATATATGTTTTTACTCATCTACCAATAGATGCCCTTCTTTGCGAGGCTTTGGAAATCATCCCTGATCTTTGTGGTTGAATCTGTGTTTGAAATTCACTGCTCGACTGAGAGACCTTACAGATAATTGTATGTGTGGGGTACAGCGATGAGGTAGTCATTCAAAAATCATGTTAAACACTATTATTGCACACAGAGTGAGTCCATGCAACTTATTATGTTAATTACTTGTTTTGCCATGTAGCGGTATAGCTAACTACTGGCACTACACAAAAACTAAAATATATATGGGTGAGGCAAGGATTTCCTTTATTTCCTTTATTTTCTTTCTTTTTTCTTTTTCCACATCAGACCTGCCAAATTACACATTCTGTTAATGTATGACCCCAAAGTGATCTGTTTTTGCAGTTTGTAGTCTATGGCATTTCAGATTTACATATGATAATTTTTCACAAATTAGGTTGGATGTAGTAACCTACTTTTTCAAAGTAACTTAGTTAAGTAAACTATATTTTTATTAAGTGTAGTTTTAGTATAGCTTAACTTCTTCCAGTGTGAAGTAATTGGTATACATCTCTCCTTGCCTCCAACAACAAAACCCAAACCAACAGAAGAACTGAGTAGAGATCAAAGGGCACACCTCCTTGCTTACACACAGCACCTCAAGGGCACTGCTCTCTCTCCCTGCCTCCCTCCCTCCTTGTCTCCCTCCTTGTCTCCCTTCCTCCCTCCCAGCCCTCCCTGCCTCCCTCCCTCCCTCCTTCCCTGCCTCCCTCCCTCCCTCCCTCCCTCCCTCCCTCCCTCCTTGTCTCCCTCCCTCACTCCCTCCCAGCCCTCCCTGTCTCTCTCCCTCCCTCCCTCCTTCCCTGCCTCCCTCCCTCCTTGTCTCCTTCCTTCCCTCCTTCCCTCCCTCCATGTCTCCCTCCCTCCCTCCTTACCTGCCTCCCTCCCTCCTTCCCTCCCTCCTTGTCTCCCTCCCTCCCTCCTTCCCTGCCTCCCTCCCTCCCTCCTTCCCTGCCTCCCTCCCTCCTTGTCTCCCTCCCTCCCTCCTTGTCTCCCTCCCTCCTTCCTTCCCTGTCTCCCTCCCTCCCTCCTTCCCTGCCTCCCTCCCTCCTTCCCTGCCTCCCTCCCTCCCTTCTCCCTCCCTCCTTGTCTCCCTCCCTCCCTCCTTGTCTCGCTCCCTCCCTCCTTGTCTCCCTCCCTCCTTGTCTCCCTCCCTCCCTGCCTCCCTCCCTCCTTGTCTCCCTCCCTCCTTGTCTCCCTCCCTCCCTCCTTGTCTCCCTCCCTCCCTCCTTGTCTCCCTCCCTCCCTCCCTGCCTGGCTGTTTGTGGCAGCTGATCTGAGTTCTCTCCCAGTTTGCCTCCCTGCATCCTCCTCCTCTATCATTATTCCAAAGGTGCTTCAACAATAGAAAGGTCTCCTCATGATTGTGTGTGTGTGTGTGTGTGTGTGTGTGTGTGTGTGTGTGTGTGTGTGTGTGTGTGTGTGTGTGTGTGTGTGTGTGTGTGTGTGTGTGTGTGTGTGTGTGTGTGTGTGTGTGTGTGTGTGTGTGTGTGTGTGTGTGTGTGTGTTTGTGTGTGTTTGTGTGTGTGTGTGTGTGT
>NC_059207.1:15035039-15085039 GCF_020615455.1 Coregonus clupeaformis
ACAGAGATCCGGCAGGGGAGAGTGAGACAGGTGGGGATACAATCCTGTTCCCTGACCCTCTCAGCTGATGTGACGGTTTAAAAAAGCCTTTTCAGGCCCAAAACAGGATCAAACAACCTGCTGCAGAGTCTGGTTACACCACAACAAAGGCCTCCATTCACCCTCTGTCTCAACACAGCAGCTTTTTCTACAAGTTCTTTTTTCTGTATTATTTGCTCAAAGGGTGGAGAGAGAGTGTGGGGGGCTGGCTGTGTGAAGATATTTTAGGCGATAATGGTGTTTCACAGATTATATGGTATCAGTGAGCCACGTTTGTTTTGAGCTGTCTGCCTCTCCAGCCAGTGAAATATGGCTAGAGCCTCACTCTCACTCTGGACCCTCAGAAAACACTAGAGAAACTGAGTTGAAGCCCTCAGATAGCTGAAGCTGCCAATATGATGAACTGGTGAAGAGAGGACAGATGAATTAATGTCTATACAAAGTATTCACTATTCTCAAATTAGTGAAAGTTGGATGAGTATGCTTAGATGAGTGTGTTTTTCAGTGTATGCTTGGTTACTAAAACTCTCTTATGGTACACTCTTAGAAAAAAGGGTTCCAAAAGGGTTATTTGGCTGTCCCCATAGGCTAACTCTTTTTAGTTCCAGGTAGAACACTTTTTTTGTTCCAGTTAGAACCCTTTTGGGTTTCATGTAGAACAGTCTGTGGAACTAAAAAGGGATCTCCTATGAGGACAGCTGAATAACTCTTTTAGGTTCTAGTTAGCACCTTTTTTTCTAAGAGCGTATGTTATATTGGATATTGATTTTGATAGGGTTCTTGTTATTGGTTTGTTATTGGAGATCATTTTTCTGTCTTCACATTGACATGCTGAGTGAGATTAGTCTTTGGTTTTCTCTGGCATTCAGCATGTTAGCCAACTATACCAGGCCCTACAAGCCTCTCTGTCCACAACAGAAAATCGGATTAAAAACTTCCCGACAAAAGACAACAAACACCTAACCCTCAGAAGCCAAATGAAATAATTATACACTGTAAGGTATTGGAGAGGGTTGTCAGGGAAGTTAGAGAAACCTGGTCTGACTTATTAGGTGGATCTAAAATGATGAAAAACTTTGACAAGGAACTTGATGAGGTAAAGACAAGGGGCAAACAAAATGTCTGCTCATATCCCATCGCAAATAGTTGTTCAACTAAACATGAACGACACATTTGTTCACACAGACGATAACAGACAGGCACTTTTTCTCTCTTTCTTCTCCTCCTCATTCTCTCTCTCCCAAAGTGTGTGTCATAGACGTCAAAACGGTAAGGGGAGTCCTTTTGAGCGGGCAGGCAGCCTGCTGGACCACAGAGCGAATAAACATCCATGTCAGGAGAAAGTGATTTGGCCCTCTCACACTGAGCCCAGGCTCTCCTGGGAAAAACACTGCTCATACAATAGATAGAGGAGGCCTTTTGTTGAGCTCCGGATCAAACACACACACACACACACATATATAAGAACACCACACACATAGGAGCTAGCGCACACACAGGCATTTTACATCTGCCCAAACTCGGGGTGACTGAGTAAAGTACTTTACTCCTTCACAGTGGCTAAAGGTAGTGAGGAGAGGAATTTTTGAAATAGTGAGAAATAGACAAATAGATTAGATGTCTAAAGCAGTCGTGACTGTATGGGTTACCCACCAGGATTCTGACAACAAGTCCTAAAGCAGGAAGAGCTAGTGTGTGTGTGTGTGGCAGTGGAGGCTGCTGAGGGGAGGACGGCTCATAATAATGGCCGGAATGGAGTCAATCAATCAATCAATCAATTTTCTTTATAAAGCCCTTTTTACATCAGCAGATGTCGCAAAGTGCTATACAGAAACCCAGCCTAAAACCCCAAACAGCAAGCAATGCAGATGTAGAATGGAATGATATAAAATACATGGTTTTCATGTGTTTGATAACATTCCATTCACTCCATTACACTCCATTCCAGCCATTGTTATGAGCCGTCCTCCCCACAGCAACCTCCAAGCGGGCTGTCATGTGCCTTTTACTGAGGAGTGGCTTCCGTCTGGCCACTCTACCATAAAGGCCTGATTGGTGGAGGGCTGCAGAGATGGTTGTCCTTCTGGAAGGCCCTTCTCCCCCAATTGCTCAGTTTGGCCAGGCGGCCAGCTCTAGGAAGAGTCTTGGTGGTTCCAAACTTCTTCCATTTAAGAAAGATGGCGGCCACTGTGTTCTTGGGGACCTTCAATGCTGCAGAAATTTTTTTGTACCATTCCCCAGGTCTGTGCCTCGACACAATCCTGTCTCGGAGCTCTACGGACAATTATTTCAACCTCATGGCTTGGTTTTTGCTCTGACATGTACTGTCAACTGTGGGACCTTATATAGACAGGTGTATGCCTTTCCAAATAATTTCTAATCAATTGAATATACCACAGGTGGACTCCAATCAAGTTGTAGAAACATCTCATGGATGATCAATGGAAACAGGATGCACCTGAGCTCAATTTCGGGTCTCATAGCAAAGGGTCTGAATACGTACGTAAATAAAGTATCCTTTTTATTTTGTTATTTTTTGTGCAAAAAATTTGAAAAAACAGTTTTTGCTTTGTCATTAAGGTGTATTGTCTGTAGATTGATGAGGAAAAAACTTAATTGAATCAATTTTAGAATAAGGCTGTAACGTAACAAAATGTGGAAAAAGTCATGGGGTCTGAATACTTTCCGAATGAACTGTTTATGTGCGTTTGTGAGTGGGTGTGTGTGTGTGAATGACAGTGTGTTCTGCCACCTCCATTAGAATCCTCAACTGTTGTGTCTCCACTGTCCCAACACTGTACTTATCAAATCAAATCAAATGTTATTGGTCGCGTACACAGACCTGCAGGTGTAATAACAGGTGTAGTGAAATGCTTATGTTACTAGCTCCAACAGTGCAGTAGAATGTCTCGCAAATACAATACAAATTAATAAAAAATCAAATCAAGAAATCAAGAAATGAACAAGTCTAATTAATAATCCAGAGTAGGTACAGTATATTAGAGTGAGCCTGTGTCAGAATACAGAATATAAATCGGTGGTGTGTATAGACAGAATATCATTTGGAAGGAAAACGGTATGTACAGTAGTAGGTGCAGTATATTTTATGATAAGCAGCGTTCAATGGCTCTATACAATGAGTGTACAAAACATTTTCTTTCCATGACATAGACTGACCGTTGCTGTACCAGCCCTACAGAATGTTCTCAATGGTGCATCTGTAGACGTTTTTGAGGGTCTTTTTGAGGGCCATGCCAAATTTCTTCAGCCGCTTGAGGTGTGGTGAGACCATTTCAGGTCCCCAGTGATGAGCATGCCAAGGAAGGTGTTGACCCTCTCCACTGTGGCCCCATCGATGTGGATGGGGGCGTGCTCTCTCTGCTGTCTCCTGTAGTCCACAATCAGCTCCTTGTGTTTTTTTACTTTAAGGGAGAGGTTATTTTCCTGGCACCACTCCTCCAAGGCTTTTACCTCCTCCCTGTAGGCTGTCTCATCGTTGTTGTTACTCGGGCCTACCACTGTCGTGTCATCAACAAACTTGATGATTGAGTTGTAGTCATGCGTAGCCACGCAGTCGTGGATGAACAGGGAGTACAGGAGGGGGCTGAGCAAACACCCCTGGGGGGTCCCCCGTTGAGGATCAGTGTGGCAGAGGTGTTGTTGCCTACCTTCACTACCTGGGTTCGGCCCGTCAGGAAGTCTAGGACCCAGTTGCACAGGGAGGAGTTCGGACCATGGATCTGTTGTGGCGGTATGCAAATTCTATTGGGTCTAGGGTATCAGGCAAGGTGGAGGTGATATAATCCTTGACTAGCCTCTCAAAGCACTTCATAATGACAGAGGTGAGTGCTATGGGGCGATAGTCATTTAGTTCAGTTACCTTAGCTTGCTTGGGTACAGGGACAATGGTGGACATCTTGAAGCAGGTGGGAACAACAGACTAGAATATAGGGAGAGGTTGAATATGTCTGTAAAACACTCAAGTCAGCTGGTCTGCGCACTCACTGAGGATGCGGCTTGGTATGCTGTCCAGGCCAGCAGCCTTGAAAGGGTTAACACGCTTGAAAGTCCTACTGACGTTGGCTACAACACTGCACAATATGGGGAATATACTGACAATACAGGAACAAGAAAAACAACTGCAAACCTTTTTTCCCTCCCAAGAATCTATTTGAATAAATGCACATCCCATTGGCTGCCTCACTCCAGGCCGGCTGCCGCTCATGTAGACTCTATGGGAATCCTCCTCCTAAATGAGCTCACACTACTCAGCCTATTCTTCCCCACTCAGAGACCCCGCTTTCTCCGGGACACCCCCTTTTCCAGTCCCCCAAGTTCCCACAGACCCGTTTCTTCCCCCACTCCCTCCCCCAGCTCTCCACCCTCTCTACCCCCTCGCTTCAACTCCAATTTGGGCACAATGAAGTTGTTCTGGCTGACAGTTTGACCAGGAGAATAGGTGCTGTTTGCACCGGCTGTGTGGCCCTGAAGTGGGTCCATTCTCCCCCCTCGCCAGCTCAGTTACCGAAAGCCTGGCTGCCGGGACACAGATGCCCCCCGTCCCCACGCTCCCACCCTGACTCAAACAATTAGCCTCAAACTACAAGGAGGCAAAGAGAGAGACTCTCCCCTTCTATTCCTACCAAACAACCAGATCTTCCCACAAACACACCCTCTAGTCCACCTCGCACACCTCACCACACATCCAGCCAGGTCAACAGTGATTCAAGTCAGTTTTCGACGTCCATCCATGTCTGAGGACATTGGGAGATGACGTGGAAACCGGTCCCTAGGGGTAACAGGGAGCACTGTTACCTCCAAGTAGGTTTCGGTTTTGCTAGGTTGTTGTGGATGGGGATGGCAGATGGGGTTTATAAGCATCTGCCTCTGATTCTAAAGGTTGCAAGTTCAAATCCAGCGATAGAAAGTTGTTTTGAGATTTTTTTTTTAAGCCTATCCCAAACCTTAACCATTGGGTGATTCTCAAATGTCAAATTTAGAACTTGCAAGTTTGAATCCAGCGATAGAAAGTTGTTTTTGAGATTTTTGTTTTATGCCTATTACATTTAAGTCATTTAGCAGACACTCTTATCCAGAGCGACTTACAGTTAGTGAGTGCATACATTATTTTTTATTTTATTTTTCATACTGGCCCCCCGTGGGAAACGAACCCACAACGCTGGCGTTGCAAACGCCATGCTCTACGAACTGAGCTACATGCCTGCCAGCCATTCCCTCCCCTACCCTGGACCAATTGTGTGCCGCCCCATGGGTCTCCCGGTCACGGCCGGCTACGACAGAGCCTGGATTCGAACCAGGATCTCTAGTGACACAGCTAAAGACCACTGCGCCACTCGGGAGGTCAATCACAAACCTTACCTTAACCCTTACCTTAAGTTAATGCCTAAACTTAACCTTAAACACTTCCAAATTTGACGTTTGCAACAACTTCTAAATTGTACATTTGAGAAACATGGATGAACATCTAAGCTAGTTGCACACATCACCCCAAATCCCCAAACGTGTGGTTATGTGTGTGTGTGTGTGCAACAGTGCATGTGTGTATGGGGTAAGCTGACAGTCACTGGCCGCTTTTTTCTTCACTCATCCAGTCCTAAAGTGACTACAGAAGGAATCTGTAACGTTTCATTGTGTATCAGTTATTTCAGTAACTTGTTTCCTTGTGAACGTATGTGTCAGAATTGATTCTGTCTCGGGAGGATGGTATAGAGACAAAGCATTCAGCTCTCTCTTCTCAGCCCAGTGAGAAGGCTTCAGTCACTTTTACTGAGCATCATGCAAGATACATCAAAACATCTGGACACACACATACACCTCCCCACCCCCCCACATTCACTTATTCACTCACTCACTCACTCACTCACTCACTCACTCACTCACTCACTCACTCACTCACTCACTCACTCACTCACTCACTCACTCACTCATTCACTCACTCATTAACTCACTCACTCACTCACTCACTCACTCACTCACACATTCACTCACTCACTCACTCACTCAATCACACACACACACACCACAAACACACAAACACACACACACGGCACAAGTGTACACATGAGGCTAATTAAAAGAGCCTAGCTCAAAGAGGATAGCTCAGAGAGGCTAACTCAAAGTGGCTAGCTCACAGAGGCTAGCTCACAGAGGCTAGCTCAAAGTGGCTAGCTCAAAGTGGCTAGCTCACAGAGGCTAGCTCAGAGAGGATAGCTCAGAGGGGCTAACTCAAAGACGCTAGCTCAGAGAGGCTAACTCAAAGAGGGGAGGAGACAGGTTAAAGAAGGCCTTTTAAGCCTTGATACAGTTGAGACATGGATTGTGTATGTGTGCCATTCAGAGGGTGAATGGGCAAGGCAAAATATTGAAGTGCCTTTGAACAGGGTATGGTAGCAGGTAGCTTAGTGGGTAAGAGCGTTGTGCCAGTAACCGAAAGGTTGCTGGTTCTAATCCCTGAGCCAACTAGGTGAAAAATCTGTCTGTGCCCTTGAGCGAGGCACTTAACCCTAATTGCTCCTATAAGTCTCTCTGGATAAGAGCGTCTGCTAAATGACTAAAATGTAAAAATGTAGTTGGTGCCAGGCGCACTGGTTTGAGTTTGTCAAGAACTGCAACGCTGCTGTGTTTTTTACACTCAACAGTTTCCCGTGTGTATCAAGAACGGTCCACTACCCCAAGGACATCCAGCCACCTTGACACTACTGTGGGAAGCATTGGAGTGAACATGGGCCAGCATCCCTGGAACGCTTTCGACACCTTGGAGAGTCCATCCTCCGACAAATTGAGACTGTTCTGAGGGCAAAAGGGGGTGCAACCATTAGGTGTTCCTAATGTTTTGTACAGTCAGTGTATGTTTATGTATTGTAAAACAAAGTTTAAATGATTATATGTGTGTTTAGATAAAGGCATGCAGTAGATATGGACACATGTATACAGGTGTATATAGAATATCAAAAACGGTCTGGGACACAAATGTACAATACAAATTTCCATATGCCAATGCCTTACAATCAAACAATTAAAAACAGGCTACTAATATTGATAATAAAGAATTACATTCCATCATTATTCTATTGTTGTATGATATGTCATATGATGTGTGTAGGCCTATACTGTATGTGTGTATAAATGAGTGTGGATGTAGAGGGTGTTAACACCTATGATTGTTTGTGTGTGTTTGAGGTGTTGTGTTATCACCTGACAGACAGTGTACTGTCTCTGTTTAGTTTAGGAGGAGAGGGCTGAATTCTAGCAATGACCTTGAATCTCAGCATTCTCCATTCCCATGGTTGCACGGACGGTGTGTGTGTGTGTGTGTGTGTGTGTGTGTGTGTGTGTGTGTGTGTGTGTGTGTGTGTGTGTGTGTGTGTGTGTGTGTGTGTGTGTGTGTGTGTGCATGCGTGTTTGTGTGTGAGAGTGAGAGAGAGAGGAAAAAGAGAGAGAGAGGGAACAAGAGAAGGATTGAGCCTTTATAATGTATCTCTGCATGACATGATCTCTGTATATACATGATGGGGAGATAAAAGTGAAATAAATCAAGGGGAATATTCAGTGGGTTGATCGCAGACCAGTACAGAATGTCTAAGGACAGCGCTACACTGCCTTCACATTGCTGTTTAGACTCTCTACACTACACCACATCAGAAGGAGACTGCTGATTGGCGACTGGGACTATTTGTTCACCAGCGATTGACTGGATCGAGAGGTTTGCCCAGTCTTGCTCCACAGCAAGTCTCCTGCTGGGTTACAGGCTAGAGAAGGACACAGCTAACACATGGCCAGGATAAAGAGGCTGTAGCTGAGGGGGGTTGAGGAGGATCCCAGTGGGGAGTCAGGGGAGAGCTCCAGGACCCGGCAGGAGGTGGTAAAGGCCATGTCAAAGGGCCCTGCACAGCCATAGACACAAATGTCACCGGCATAGCCACCTACATGTGGACCTATCAGTGTGAGGCCCCGGGACAATCAGGGATGTAATGAGCCAATCAGAACAGCCGGAGTCGCACGGACACACACCCTCAGTGTTAGTTACATATCATGTTCAGACTTCAAAGGAAGCGAATGGACACTCACTAACAGAGCGGCAGACAGCATATTATGCAGATACAGTGAGACAAGCCCAGGACAGCTGAAGTCCGTTCTAAAGGGGTGTCTGTCTCTGCCCTGATCCCATACAGGGAGTCTGCAGTCTACCTTAATCATTATGACACACAACCCCCACACCTAATCCCAGTCTATGAAATATTAAACATTTAAACTTTCAAATGCAGAGACTGAGAAAGCATTCTGCCCCCCTCAAACAGAAACACACATGCACACGTGTGTGAGCATGCACACACACACACACACACACACACACACACACACACACACACACACACACACACACACACACACACACACACACACACACACACACACACACACACACACACACATACATTAGTGGTCATACTGCCACAACAAGATGGTTTGAGCAGTGATGAAGTAGTAAAAAGAAGATGGCTGAGTGGCGGTAGAGATAATGTGAGGAAAGTAAACAATGTTAATGCAAACAACACAAATGTATCATAGACAGGTGCAGAAAAGCTGTTCACCAAAACATTGTATGGTGGGTATATTAATGGGGGAGGTACAGTAGCAGCCCCCATTCCTAACTACTCTACAACCATCTGCATACTAACATATACACTGAGTGTACAGAACATTAGGAACACCTGCGCTTTCCATGACATAGACTGATCAGGTAAATCCACTTCAATCAGTGTAGATGAAGGGGAGGAGACAGGTTAAATAAAGATTTTTAAGCCTTGATTCAATTGAGACATGGATTGTGTATATGTGCCATTCAGAGGGTGAATGGGCAAGACAAAATATTTAAGTGCCTTTGAATGGGGTATAGTAGTAGGTGCCAGGCGTACCGGTTTGTGTCAAGAACTGCAATGCTGCTGGGTTTTTCACGCTCAACAGTTTCCCGTGTGTATCAAGAATAGTCCACCACCCAAAGGACATCCAGCCAATTTGACACAACTGTGGGAAGCATTGGAGTCAACATGGGCCAGCATCCCTGTGGAACGCTTTCGATACCTTGTAGAGTCCATGCCCCAACGAATTGAGGCTGTCCTGAGGGCAAAAGGGGGTGCAACTCAATATTAGGAAGGTGTTCCTCATGTTTTGTACACTCAGTGTATATCAAGGTCATAATGCACTTTGCGTGCTACTCTGCTTTTAAAAGACAACAATGCACTATGATACATGTAGTGGCAGTGAAGTGAGGAGAGAGAGGAGTACAGCATGGTTCTGTGCTGTAAAGAAAATCCTGTTGTTTTTACAGTAACTTTCTGGCAGCCAGTTACCTTTTAAGTTACTGTAAAACAAATGGTACAGTATATTACCATAAATTCCAAAGAAACTGTTAAACCAAAGTTTCTTTGGAATTTACCGTAACATATTGTACCTTTTTTTTTACAGTAACTTACAGGTAACTGGCTGCCAGTAAGATACCGTAAAAATAACAGGATTTTTTTTAGCAGTCTGGGGGTGACAGCTAAGGCGCTGACAGACGGGTGGCCCATTCAATTTCATTGAAGCCTAGGCGGGGGGGAAATTCTATCCAGGTGGAGCGGTCAGCGGTGCTCATGCCTGTGGAAGCCGCTCAGCCAAGCTGGAGAAAATAGGATTCTGCTTAGTTTTTCAAGCGGTGCCATCATTTGTTGACCAATCACAGTATAAAACGTAGCCTGCGTGTGGGTACATCAACAGTACTTCCAACAGCAGGACCAGCTAACCTGCCCACTCTACAGTGCTGTGAAAAAGTATTTGCCCCCTTTGTAATTTTTTATACTGAATGTTATCATATCTTCAACCAAAACCTAATATTAGATAAAGGGAACTTGAGTGAACAAATAACACAACAAATACATACACCCAATGCCCCTGTGTGAAAAAGTAATTGCCCCCTTACACTCAATAACTGGTTGTTCCACCTTTAGCTGCAATGACTCCAACCAAACGCTTCCTGTAGTTGTTGATCAGTCTCTCACGTCGCTGTGGAGGAATTTTGGCCCACTCTTACATGCAGAACTGCTTTAACTCAGCGACATTTGTGGGTTTTCAAGCATGAACTGCTCATTTCAAGTCCTGCCACAACATCTCAATTGGAAATAGGTCTGGACTTTGACTAGGCCATTACAAACCTTCAAATTTGTTGCTTTTTAGCCATTTTCATGTAGACTTGATTGTGTGTTTTGGATCATTGTCTTGCTGCATGACCCAGCTGCACTTCAGCTTCAGCTCACAGACAGATGGCCTGACATTCTCCTGTAGAATTATCTGATACAGAGCAGAATTCATGGTTCCTTCTATTAAGGCAAATTGTCCAGGTCCTGAGGCAGCAAAGCATCCGCAAATCATCACACTACCACCACCATGCTTGACCTGTTGGTATAAGGTTCTTACTGTGGAATGCAGTGTTTGGTTTTCGGCAGGCATAATGGGACCCACGTCGTCCAAGTTTACAGAGTCATGTTTAACAATAAATATAATTGTTTTCTAATCAATTTTTGGATTAATCATTTGTGTTGCATGTAAATAAGTTTGTATGCATGCTTATGGTGTTATAGCGATATGTCGATAATGTTGGTTTATTTTGTTGCTATGGTCACCGCCAGCTGTCACATAAACTCTGGGCTGATGCCCTCCTGTGTGTGAAGGCACTAGCCGCTTTGACTAGCGGGACAGGTGAGGTACTCGGCGGGGTACGCTGCAATATTCTGCTGGCTGTCTGAAAAGCTCTTTAGGGAGATACAATGTATTATAGATCGCCATAAGGAGACAAAGGCACAAGTAAAACATTTATTGTTTCATTTTCTAGCTCAAGGACTATATATAAAAACCTCTCGGCCATGAATTCTAGGGATCGGTAAGTGCATGGGGAGTTCATTTCTGATGTAACAATAGTATACTGTACAGAAATACGTATTTGCGGTATTTTGCTGTATGTTCTAAGGTGGCACACACACAAACGCATGCAAACTCACATACGCAGGCACGCACGCACGCATACACACAAACACACACACGCACACAGTTAAGGTATTCCCTCTCTGTGTTGCAGATGGGCATATCAGAGGCCTGGAGCCATAGCAACCCAGCCTCCTGCCCCTGAACCGGGGGCCATCTCTTTCACTGTGTGAACATCACACCCCCTTCAGCTAGAATCAGACTCTCAGACTATGAATTGTATTTTCTTCTTTCTTCCTTCCTTTCTTTTGTCTCATGGCACTCATTGAAAAAAACACTTAGATCACATAGCTCCTTCTGTGGGAGTCTGGGGAAGTTATACTGATTGTCAACATCATCTCAGATCGTCCAGACAGACCTGGAGCTTAAATGCCCCTTGCCTTTCTGGGTACAGATTGCTACCATTACTGGGACCATTTCTCTGCATGGGGGACAAAAAAAAGAAAAACATGAAAGAGGACAGAGGAATTTCTGCAAACTCTGCATGAATCGCTGATGGGACTTGAGTGACAATTTGGTATGCAATTGTCATTGTCACTCAGAGACTGGGGAATTTAACAAATGTCAAATTTCCAAGTGTTTTTGTTGCTCCTGCTGCTCTGTATCATTCCTCCTGCTGCTCTGTATCATTCCTCCTAATGCTCTGTATCATTCCTCCTGCTGCTCTGTATCATTCCTCCTGCTGCTCTGTATCATTCCTCCTGCTGCTCTGTATCATTCCTCCTGCTGCTCTGTATCATTCCTCCTGCTGCTCTGTATCATTCCTCCTGCTGCTCTGTATCATTCCTCCTGCTGCTCTGTATCATTCCTCCTGCTTCTCTGTATCATTCCTCCTAATGCTCTGTATCATTCCTCCTAATGCTCTGTATCATTCCTCCTAATGATCTGTATCATTCTATTTCTCCAAACGTCATTCCGAATGGTTAAGGTAAGGGTTAAAGTTTGGGATAGGGTTAACACATTATGTTTAGGCACTTATTCCGAATGGTTAAGGGGTAAGGGTTTGGGATAGGGTAAAACATTTAAACTGTGTCCACGACTGTGATTGAACACGCAACCTTCTGATCCAGAGTCATGGCATTACGTCTATCCACCAACCCCGTCCACAACACCCTTGCAAAACCCAAGCCTCCCTGGAATTCTAGCTACTTTTGAAGCACATATTGTGCCCTAGAAACCATAACTTTTTTCGTTCCGTTCCACTGTTCCGAACAGCAAAATAAAGTTCTGAACCGGTTCGAACCAAAAAAAGTTTACAGTTTATATCATTCCTTTCTGTTTCCTTTTCTTTTTAAACCTCTGAAATATATATTTTATTTGTATTTAGCTCGACATTAAATTACTCCATCAATGGATAGAGCAGCTTGCTATGGAGCAGGCAAGCTATGCACATGCACTGGAAAGACAAGTGTAGTGTAGGGTGCGACATGCGACTGAAATTTTGCGGGTGAGGAGAGTGCAGGGCATGAAGCGTTGGGCATCTTGTTGTTATGACATTGTTTGAATTAGGCCCACATAATTATATATAGGGAGGAGTGGCTTCTATGAAGGAACTTTTCATGTCTTTGAACTTCAGAGTTGGCTTAACTAACGTTGGACCACAGCTAGCCCTTGATTATGACTCTCAGTTCTATGTCATTGCCTATGGCAACTGTTCGGCCTCCGACCGCAAGGCACTACAGAGGGTAGTGCGTACGGCCCAGTACATCACTGGGGCCAAGCTTCCTGCCATCCAGGACCTCTATACCAAGCGGTGTCAAAGGAAGGCCCTAAAAATTGTCAAAGACTCCAGCCACCCTAGTCATAGACTGTTTTCTCTGCTACCACATGGCAAGTGGTACCGGAGCGCCAAGTCTAGGTCCAAAAGGCTTCTTAACAGCTTCTACCCCCAAGCCATAAGACTCCTGAACAGCTAATCATGGCTACCTGGACTATTTGCATTGTCCACCCCACCCCACACTAATTTGTGGAATATTAGGTTTCTATACTGTGTAAAAGCACTATTTTCCTATTGAGATACATTACATAGAAAATTGTACACTGTATCTTTAAAAACGTCAGGTTTGTGACAACGTTCAAGAGATCTGTGTGGTGCAGTGGTCTGAGGCATTGCATCAAAGTGCTAGCTGTGCCACTAGAGATCCTGGTTCGAATCCAGGCTCTGTCGTAACCGGCCGCGATCAGGAGACCCATGGGGCGGCGCACAATTGGTCCAGGGTAGGGAGGGAATGGCCGGCAGGGGTGTAGCTCAGTTGGTAGAGCATGGCGTTTGCAACGCCAGGGTTGTGGGTTTGATTCCCACAGGGGGCCAGTATGAAAAAATAATGTATGCACTCACTAACTGTAAGTTGCTCTGGATAGGAGTGTCTGCTAAATGACTAAAATGTAAAACAAATCTGTCATTTGTTCATTGCTATGATCATTGCTCTCCTGAAGAAGACATCTCCAAGTATATTGGTCAATACCAGGTTGTTAGCTAGCTAGCCAATGAGGTAACATGGTTAACAATGCGCGAGTAATTTTAGAACAGTCCACAACATGGTTTATGAAGATAAAAATGTTGCGGCAGTATTGTGGGTCAGATCTTTTGACCTCGTTGCTGTTTTTCTCTAGTGCACTAGGAAACAACGGTACAGCGAAGCCTTATCATTACAACAATTATTATCTGGTATATTTTTTTCCTAGTCGCACAGTGCTCCCAAAATAAACGAAACTGATCGCACTTTAGAGCCCTGGGCATAAGGTGTGTTTAAGGTGTGTTTAAGGTTAGGGTTAAGGTTAGGGTTAAGGTTAGGGTTAGGTTTAGGTTTAAAATCAGATGTTATGACTTTGTGGCTGTGCCAGCTATTGACTACCCTACAGAGCTGCCTGCAGTACATGAGTCTTCCCAATAAATGCCAATATCGTCAGGCCTGTTTCTCATCTCCTAAAGCCACAGCCTTTTTTCAGAAGTGTCAGAATGCAGGTGGAATTCAGGCAGACTGGTCGTCTCACTGTTTCGCTTTTCCTCTGCATGGTTCTAAAGAGCAAGTGGGGCTTTAGTAAAGAGATGACGGTTGTGCTATCTATTAGGATTTAGTTTATATGGTTGTGGCATATCCATATGAAAATAATTAGTATAAAAATTCTAATTTTATGAAATAAAAATAAACATTTAATCTTTTTAATCTGCCACATCTTTAATTTAAATGTGTTTGTCATGCACATATGCAAGCTCATACAACAGTCACGCATGCTCACACAAACACGCACACACGCGCACACAGGCACACACACACACAGCCAAAACCATTGGTTTGTAGAGGAAGATGACAAATATTTCAGAGAATGCAGACTGAATGGGGGAAAATGCATAAGCAACACTATGTCCTTCTTCACATTGAAGAAGCAAATCTAATCTTTTGTGGCCATTGGGCATTGAGGGTGGGAAAGTAGCGAGGCGGGAGCATTGGGTTAGGCTGTGAAAGAGATGGTGCCCATGTGAGCCGGATGGTCTGCTGTCCACTAATTGATTGCCTATGCGAACAAGAGCATAATGTATTCTATTGTGTTCATCATTCGTCCATGTTCATTAAGGCAGGAAACAGCATGATATTGTTTGTTCTCTCCCATCTCCCTGCCTACCCCCTCCTCCCTCTACCTCTCTCTCTCTCTCTCTCTCTCTCTCTCTCTCTCTCTCTCTCTCTCTCTCTCTCTCTCTCTCTCTCTCTCTCTCTCTCTCTCTCTCTCTCTCTCTCTCTCTCTCTCTCTCTCTCTCTCTCTCTCTCTCTCTCTCTCTCTCTCTCTCTCTCTCTCTCTCAGTGGATGGGAGATGTTGATGTGGAGGTGGTATGACAGGCAAGGCATCCTACAGCCAGGATAAGAATGGGAGGATGAGAGGAAGAAAGAAGAAAAGGAGGATGGGAAGATGAGTGAGAGAAAACAGATAAATATATCAAGAAAGTAAGGTAAGCAGATGAGAGGAAAGTAGGATAAATAGGTTGGAGGACAACCAGGTGAAGGGATGAGAGAATGAGAGGAAGATATGATGAAAGAGAGAGAAAGAGAGAGCGAGCGAGAGACAGGAAGGGAGAGGATGATGCCAGGGAGGAGTTCAATGGAATCAGGGGGAGTGCCCTCTCCCCCTCCCTCCTCCCCCCTCCCCCCGTCCCCCATTCCTGTCAGGTTCCCACTTGCGCTACCCTCTTCGCCCCTCTCGCGCCATCCCTAGTTCTCTCCCTAATGAGAGCTGGCGGGACAATAGTGCCATTGTTGGCAGTGTTTGGGAACCCCGTGCTGAGAACAATCGCTGTTTACCCAAGCAGTGGCAAAGCCCAAACCCTCTCCTTCATTACCTCTGGTGCACTGATTAAGTCTGCTCCCTCCGTAAGCCGCTTCAAAGGGCCATTAAGCCAGTCACTAGGACCCTCCTCTGCCTTCTCTCCTCATCCTCCTCCTCCTCCTCCTCCTCCTCCTCCTCCTCCTCCTCCTACTCCTCCTCCTTCTCCTCCTCCTCTCCTCCTCCTCCTCCTCCTCCTCCTTCTCCTCCTCCTCTCCTCTCTCTCCATTCCCTTATTCCCGCCTCTCTCCCGCTATCATCACTCTTTCATCCATCTCGGTTTGTTGCACATTCGCTAGTTCTCATCCTCCTCCCTATTTCTGATGTCAACAGCATTCCCTCTCTGATTTACACGTTTCATCAACAGAGACAAAAAGGTCCACGTGTAACCACACTGTCAAGATTATAGAGGAGGGAAGGAGGGAGGGGGAGAGAGAGAGAGAGAGAGAGAGAGAGAGAGAGAGAGAGAGAGAGAGAGAGAGAGAGAGAGAGAGAGAGAGAGAGAGAGAGAGAGAGAGAGAGAGAGAGAGAGAGAGAGAGAGAGAGAGAGAGAGAGAGAGAGAGAGAATGATAGAAATACATTTTAAAAACACAACAAAATATGACAAATATATGGCTAAATGAGAGTTATATGAAAAACCCTCTCTTTCAGAATCACCTTGACCTTAATACAGAGTGTATGTTACACTGTGGGCATGCAGAGGCTATGCCACCAAATGCAAAAGAGCTTTCCATAAATAATAAAATTGTCATGAAGGCAGTGTTATCCAGCCTACGCTTGTGAGAAGACAGTGAATTAGTGGATTCCAAGCCTTTCATTCTCTGCCACGTCTCCAGATCACAGTACCTCCTACAGACCATGATACTGTACCTGCGCCATGCAAAGCAGGATCATGAATATGCATAGTTAGGTGGGACTGATGTAATTTCTCTGAGTTATGGGATGTGACAGGGCAGGAGCATACATAAACTAAAGCGCAACTGACAAATGAATAATCCCTTTCTCCACATTACAGCATTTTACATGTCTGTCGCAATACGATTCTTGTGATTGACAAGTGAGCAATGAGAGACAGCCTAATTTTAGATGGCCGCAAAACCTGTATATTTCAAATGAGTTTTGCTGTTGACATTAAAAGATACAATGTAGCGCTTCATACTGCACATTAAAATTATGACATTATTTTCTATAATTGTATTAATGTAATATAAATATATTGTATCATTCATTTCAGCATAACAATATATATATAGACTGATCATGTCCAATAAATACAAACAGTGTGTTTGTCAAAAAATAATAGTATGTGTTTCTTTTCACATAAAAGATGCACCCCGTAAATGGAAGGAACGAGTACGCTAGACAAAAAATCTACAAAACCTCAATGAAATACAGTGGGGAAAAAAAGTATTTAGTCAGCCACCAATTGTGCAAGTTCTCCCACTTAAAAAGATGAGAGAGGCCTGTAATTTTCATCATAGGTACACGTCAACTATGACAGACAAATTGAGAAAAAAAAATCCAGAAAATCCCATTGTAGGATTTTTAATGAATTTATTTGCAAATTATGGTGGAAAATAAGTATTTGGTCACCTACAAACAAGCAAGATTTCTGGCTCTCACAGACCTGTAACTTCTTCTTTAAGAGGCTCCTCTGTCCTCCACTCGTTACCTGTATTAATGGCACCTGTTTGAACTTGTTATCAGTATAAAAGACACCTGTCCACAACCTCAAACAGTCACACTCCAAACTCCACAATGGCCAAGACCAAAGAGCTGTCAAAGGACACCAAAAACAAAATTGTAGACCTGCACCAGGCTGGGAAGACTGAATCTGCAATAGGTAAGCAGCTTGGTTTGAAGAAATCAACTGTGGGAGCAATTATTAGGAAATGGAAGACATACAAGACCACTGATAATCTCCCTCGATCTGGGGCTCCACGCAAGATCTCACCCCGTGGGGTCAAAATGATCACAAGAACAGTGAGCAAAAATCCCAGAACCACACGGGGGGACCTAGTGAATGACCTGCAGAGTGCTGGGACCAAAGTAACAAAGCCTACCATAAGTAGCACACTACGCCGCCAGGGACTCAAATCCTGCAGTGCGAGACGTGTCCCCCCTGCTTAAGCCAGTACATGTCCAGGCCCGTCTGAAGTGCATTTGGATAATCAAGAAGAGGATTGGGAGAATGTCATATGGTCAGATGAAACCAAAATATAATTTTTTGGTAAAAACTCAACTCGTCATGTTTGGAGGACAAAGAATGCTGAGTTGCATCCAAAGAACACCATACCTACTGTGAAGCATGGGGTTGGAAACATCATGCTTTGGGGCTGTTTTTCTGCAAAGGGACCAGGACGACTGATCCGTGTAAAGGAAAGAATGAATGGGGCCATGTATCGGAGATTTTGAGTGAAACCCTCCTTCCATCAGCAAGGGCATTGAAGATGAAACGTGGCTGGGTCTTTCAGCATGACAATGATCACAAACACACCGCCCGGGCAACGAAGGAGTGGCTTCGTAAGAAGCATTTCAAGGTCCTGGAGTGGCCTAGCCAGTCTCCAGATCTCAACCCCATAGAAAATCTTTGGAGGGAGTTGAAAGTCTGTGTTGCCCAGCGACAGCCCCAAAACATCACTGCTCTAGAGGAGATCTGCATGGAGGAATGGGCCAAAATACCAGCAACAGTGTGTGAAAACCTTGTGAAGACTTACAGAAAACGTTTGACCTGTGTCATTGCCAACAAAGGGTATATAACAAAGTATTGAGAAACTTTTGTTATTGACCAAATACTTATTTTCCACCATCATATGCCAATAAATTCATTAAAAATCCTACAATGTGATTTTCTGGATTTTTTTTCCTCATTTTGTCTGTCATAGTTGACGTGTACCTATGATGAAAATTACAGGCCTCTCTCATCTTTTTAAGTGGGAGAACTTGCACAATTGGTGGCTGACTAAATACTTTTTTTCCCCACTGTATAGGAAGAGTCCACAGAGGCAGAGAGAGAGACAAAGACTGCTATCACCAAGCAACACATTAGCTAGTGGTGCTACATGAGCGACGTTAGTGATAGGGCTATGTTTAAAATCAGAATGCACTTTAAACAGCTCATGGACACATACAGAGACGCACACAGACAGACACCCAGTGGTCTTTGTGGTTGTGTATGAAGATTAGGGGCCGTTATAATGATAGAGCAGTGAGTTCCCATTAGTTAAAGGTGCAATATGCAGAAATTGCTCCGTCATTTCCTGGTTGCTAAAATTCTAATAATTTAAGTTTATGTGACAGAACAAGCAGTCAGAGTGTAGAGAATCATTGTACCATCTAAACCGCTGTGAAATATATTTTCAATAACCAAAGCTATTGTATTTTCAGCTGTTTGAAGCTGGTGTACAAAACCGAAAGTAAAAGACGCAAAAACTAAACTGAAGAAAGGGAAGCATAGAAATAGCGCACATAGAACAGATCTACCGCTTCTTAGACTGGCTTTCAATGAGAATGACAGATCTATAACTTTTGGTCGGGTCTCCCAAAAAAGTTACATATTGCAGCTTTAACAATCAACGCTTGTGATAAGGGTCAGCCCCCTGTAGCTGGACTATAGAAAGGGAATATTCTGATTGGTCGTTTCATAAGGGACTACTCCCCTTAATGACGATGGAATATGCTCCACGTGATACCACCAGCACAGGAGAGGGTTGTCACATCATTGGTTGTAGATCTAGAATTTCAATAATCAATTGAAATGATTATTGAGACAAAATATGTCATGTTTAGAAATATACTGTAAGTGTTCAAAGGAACAGGTGCATTCAGACAGACATACAGACAGACAGACATACACACTCACTGAACTCCAACAACACAACCATGTATGCTTTGTATGTACACACACACAAACACACACACACACACACACACACACACACACTGCCACTCTAGCGCTTCAGAGAGCGCCAATTTAAAGATGCTAGCGTACTGTACTCGGCCCCGCCTCTGCACCTCTCTTCTCACCTCTTTCCCTATCCTCCCTCCCCCACTCACATCCTCTGTGCTGCCACACACACACCCAAGGGGAGGACACACTGCTCATAGCACCCAGGAAATGAACTTGACATTTGATGCAGACAAAGTGTACCCATGCAGAGATAGGGCCTAGTGGGAGATAAAACCAACCCCCCTCCCCTAAGACCGGCAATGCATTAGAGGGGATTTCAGCGATCTGCGGACGCCACCGGGTGTCCACAGAAAATGAGCTCCGTCGTTGCCAGTCCTCCTCTGTCTGTCTCCACCATCTTTTTCTATCACTTCCTTCAGTTTTCATCCATTACCTTCTGTTTGTATGTATCGTTCTATGTGATGGGAGGTTGAGAGAGATGACAGATGTTAGCAGAGGACTTGGTGATGTCTACACTTGCGCTCATAATTAAGCCCCACCCCTTCGGAACACGCAAATATTTAAATGAGATTGAATGCAGGATTTTTCATAGAAATGCAACATTCAGCTTCTACTGTTGTGGATGTCATATAGCTTCCAGTGCATTGGTTTAGTAAAAAAAAACACAGACACACACACACACAGACAAGATCTTGCATAATGTTTAATTGGATTAATGCTTTAGCCAAAGCTGCTTAGTCATTTGGATATTGTGCCAAACAAACACAAACACACACACACACACACACACAAACACACAGCCAGTGTTTGTCTCAGTCCCCCCTCTATTAGACATGCAAGAATGTTAACACCATTATACATTATTGTAAGTGCCTGTCTGTGCCCGCCCCCTCCTCTCACTCACCGTATTGTGTCTGAGGGGTAGTCTAGACGTGTGTGTGTGTGTGTGTGCGCGTGCGTGTGTGTGTTTGTGTGTGTGTGTGTGTGTGTGTGCGTGCGTGCGTGTGTGAGTGTTCTTTTATATGTTACTGCACACAAATCACTGATCATAGTTGAAATATGGGCACTATGTAAACCTACTCACACACAGTCTACGCCTTTTACACACAGTTATACAGACTAGATATTTAAGTGGATAGTCTCTAAAGCTGTGTTTGAAAAGTTCTAGCTTCATTAAAACACAACAAAATACTGTTCAAAATTTGAGCAATCAAAACTACCATGGTCCAAACACACCAAGACAGTCGTGAAGAGGGCACAACAAAGCCTATTCCCCTCAGGAGACTGAAAATATTTGGCATGGGTCCTCAGATCCTCAAAGAGTTCTACAGCTGCACCATCAAGAGCATCCTGACTGGTTGCATCACTGCCTGGTTTGGCAACTGCTTGGCCTCCGACCGCAAGGCACTACAGAGGGTAGTGCATACGGACCAGTACATCACTGGGGCCAAGCTTCCTGCTATCCAGGACCTCTATACCAGGCGGTGTCAGAGGAAGGCCCTAAAATTTGTAAAAGACTCCAGCCACCCTAGTCATAGACTGTTCTCTCCGCTACCGCACGGCAAGCGGTACCGGAGCGCCAAGTCTAGGTCCAAAAGGTTTCTTAACAGCTTCTACCCCCTAGCCATAAGACTCCTGAACAGCTAATCAAATGGCTACCCGGACTATTTGCATTGTCCCCCACCCACCCCCTCTTTTACGCTGCTGCTACTCTCTGTTTATTATCTATGCATAGTCACTTTAACTCTACCTACATGTACATATTACCTCAATTACCTTGACTAACCTGTGCACCCGCACATTGACTCTGTACCGGTACCCCCTGTATATAGCCTCCCTACTGTTATTTTACTGCTGCTCTTTAATTATTAGTTATTTATTTTAATGTTTAAATTTTTTACTCATCTATTTTTTACTTAACACTTATTTTTCTTAAAACTGCATTGTTGGTTAAGGTAAGTAAGCATTTCACTGTAAGGTCTACACCTGCTGTATTCGGCGCATGTGACAAATAACATTTGATTTGATTTGATCCTAAATGTGTGAATTAGATTGAAATTATGTTGAAAGTTGTGTGTGCCATACTTGGTTAGATGTACACAGAATGGTAGATCTGCAATCTACCGGTAAGCTATCTCCCATTTGAAAACCCTGAGCAGTCGAAAGGCACGACAAATTGTATTTCAAATAGTTACTGTAAAAAATGTATAAAAACGTTTCTTTACACATAAAACCTGCATGACCAAAGTTTTAGACAATGTGGACATTTTGGCCTCTTTACAGTTTCCTCATTAAAAGGATATATAATGCGTTTAAAAAAATCTCAATGTGCATTGTGTACACTGATTTGAATATCCAGGAATACACGGTGAATATGTGATTTTCGAAAGGGTCTGAGGGCAAGGAAAGGGAGGGAGCGGTTGTCAATCCCTAATCCCCCTCCCTTAGGCTTAATGAACGCACTCAGGAAAATGTCACAATTTTGATAAGGTTGAATTGAGCGGATGGGGGTAGAGGGGAGACTTTCATTAGCTATAGCATTAGTAATATCTGTTTTGCATTTCTCTGATGCTGTATACAGCCAGGGCAGCGTTGCATCAGCCGACACACACCGCTGCCCTGCCCTCCCTAACCTGCTCTCTTCCATCAAAACACAAGAGACATATTTTCCGTTCAATTCACTGCATTCAGCAGATTAAAACACGAATTGAGAATAGAATATGTAATTCTCAAAGAACATTTATGCAAAATGCTGCTTTAAAAGAGTAAAAAGGGAGGTGAATAAGGAGGAAGGAGGAGGGAGGGAGAAGATGCAAGGTGCATCTTGTTTGGGCTTTGCATTGTCTTAGACAAGTCAATCCAGGCCCAAAGGAAGGATATTCAAAAACACTTCTGTACACAACAAAGACTAAAAAGAGGGGTTTGGAATAAGACAGAGCTAAATTAAACAATATTGTGGGCCATCAACACCTTTTGTCAAAAAAGCAATATCTTAAATAGTACGGCGCAGAAGAGGCTTGCCTACCACCCTCTTGGCTTCTGCAAACTCCCCTCCCTCCTGCCACCTCCCCTCTCTTCGCTGCCAGCGATTTGCATTCATTTGCATCATTTTATGATGTACATATCCTTTGTTCTCACTGTAAAACGATGATGCAGGAGAAACCCTACCTACGCAGTGCTATTACACACGCCACTGACGGCCACTTGGATATTAAATAATACAAAATAAAAAATGCAGTTTTGTTCCTTTTAATTATACATTGATAACTAGTGATTTTGTCAAATGCCCTACCCCTGGTAATTCCATGCATTAAAATTAGAAAAAAATATGGATATGTTTCGGTTTAGTGGAATTTTTTGAACAGCCGTGGACAGGATAGAATGTGCTATCACAAAGCGGCAGGAGCCTCAGCTGATATATATAGCATGGGGGAAGGATCGCATCCAGGCATGAAATATGGAATTACATGACGAATAGGAAATATTAAAATTATAGATGGAAAATAAATAATTTAAATGAAATAGCAGCTTTCATATAAATACATTTGATAAATGACCTACTTTTTTCTTTAGTTAATGCTTTAACCTTGCTGCTATCTATTATATGTTTATTACACATTTATTAGATGACAATAAAGGCTTTATTCTTATTGGTCAAGATGGACAGGTGTAGATTTTTGCTATTATCCTCAGTGGCGATTCATCATGTGTGCCCAAGCACAAACGCATAAACACACACAAACACACACACACACACACACACACACACACACACACACATACAAACACTGTACCACGCTTTAATCATGCAAACGCATGCAGGGGACATTATGTCCTGTGGCCTAGCGTTAATGACATGGAGGCTGCATGCAGGTATACAGATGTAGGATCTTAATTTGATCACCCTGTTGCAGGAGAACATTTTAAACGTGTAGTGCATTTGTGGTTTAAAAAGGCTTCTGGAGTTTGTAATTTCAGACTTCATTTTCCCTTACAAAAAATTTTATCAACCCCTACAAAAATGGCCTTTAAATTATAATCCACATAAAAATTATAATTTCCTGTTGCCGCAGGATTATTTTCCTGCTGTAGCAAACTGGCTCAAATTAAGATCCTACATCTGTATTCTGGAAGGTCTATTCTAGGGAAACACAGGCTGTGCCTTATGAACGGCAACACTTAACAACCGCTCTCTGTCATACTGGATTTCATTAGTGCTAAATTAGTACAAGTAATGCTGTGCCATATACAAACGTAATAGGATACAAACACACAGGATATTGTGCATTTTCATGGTTGCTATTCTATAAATCAAATACATACAGTATATACAGTATATATCATGTGAATTTCTGAGGCACATGTACCCACTGGCCATAGAGCATCCAGCACATTGAAACACAAGGCAATAATTGAGTATTAGGGGATAGAAATGACAGGCTGCAGTAGCCCTGTTCCCAGGGGGAATGTTTCAGGAGTGTCACTGCACATCTTCATCTGAGAGATGAAAATAGTCATCCCTTCCTGTTTGGGCTTTGACCCCATGACCCCTACCATGCTCTCACACTGGCAATGGCTGATGGAAGGTTAGACATCGCTCTGACTCCTAAAAAGCATAGCGTGCCAGTTATCTTGCATTGAATTCTACCTAAATAATGCAGCGGTGGATATAGTGGTCTAATGACACTGACTTTTAGGATGGTGACGTGAATGCCATGGTATTGTTGTAGACACATCCTGAAAAAAGGTACAGTTGAAGTCGGAAGTTTACATACACTTAGGTTAGAGACATTAAAACTCGTTTTTCAACCACTCCACAAATGTCTTGTTAACAAACTATAGTTTTGGCAAGTCGGTTAGGACATCTACTTTGTGCATGACACAAGTAATTTTTCCAACAATTGTTTACAGACAGATTATTTCACTTATAATTCACTGTATCTGCTAAATGACTAAAATGTAAATGTAAATGTATCACAATTCCAGTGGTCAGAAGTTTACATACACTAAGTTGACTGTGACTTTAAACAGCTTGGAAAATTCCAGAAAATTATGTCATGGCTTTAGAAGCTTCTGATAGGCTAATTGACATCATTTGAATCAATTGGAGGTGTACCTGTGGATGTATTTCAAGGCCTACCTTCAAACTCAGTGCCTCTTTGCTTGACATGGGAAAATCAAAAGAAATCAGCCAAGACCTCAGAAAAATATGTGTAGACCTCCACAAGTCTGGTTCATCCTTGGGAGCAATTTCCAAATGCCTGAAGGTACCGCGTTCATCTGTACAAACAATAGTACGCAAGTATAAACACCATGGGACCAAGCAGCCGTCATACCGCTCAGGAAGGAGACGCGTTCTGTCTCCTAGAGTTGAACGTACTTTGGTGCGAAAAGTGCAAATCAATCCCAGAACAACAGCAAAGGACCTTGCGAAGATGCTGGAGGAAACAGGTACAAAAGTATCTATATCCACTGTAAAACTAATCTTATATCAAAATAACCTGAAAGGCCGCTCAGCAAGGAAGAAGCCACTGCTCCAAAACCGCCATAAAAAAGCCAGACTACGGTTTGCAACTGCACATGGGGACAAAGATCGTACTTTTTGGAGAAATGTCCTCTGGTTTGATGAAACAAAAATAGAACTGTTTGGCCATAATGACCATCGTTATGTTTGGAGGAAAAAGGTGTTGGCTTGCAAGCCGAAGAACACCATCCCAACCGTGAAGCACGGGGGTGGCAGCATCATGCTGTGGGGATGCTTTGCTGCAGGAGGGACTGGTGCACTTCACAAAATAGATGGCATCATGAGGAAGGAAAATTATGTGGATATATTGAAGCAACATCACAAGACATCAGTCATTAAGTTACAGCTTGGTCGCAAATGTGTCTTCCAAATCGACAATGACTCCAACCACACTTCCAAAGTTGTGGCAAAATGGCTTAAGGACAACAAAGTCAAGGTATTGGAGTGGCCATCACAAAGCCCTGACCTCAATCCTATAGAAAATGTGTGGGCAGAACTGAAAAAGCGTGTGCGAGCAAGGAGGAATACAAACCTGACTCAGTTACACCAGCTCTGTCAGGAGGAATGGGCCAAAATTCACCCAACTTATTGTGGGAAGCTTGTGGAAGGCTACCCGAAACGTTTGACCCAAGTTAAACAATTTAAAGGCAATGCTACCAAATACTAATTGAGTGTATGTAAACTTCTGACCCACTGGGAATGTGATGAAAATAATACAAGTTGAAATAAATCATTCTCTCTACTATTATTCTGACATTTCACATTCTTAAAATAAAGTGGTGATCCTAACTGACCTAAGACAAGGAATCTTTACTACGATTAAAAGTCAGGAATTTTGAAAAATTGAGTTTTAATGTATTTGGCTAAGGTGTATGTAAACTTCCGACTTCAACTGTAGATGTAGTATTTTGTAGAGGACCGTGGTTAAAGCCTGCATTCACATTTGCTAAGCATTTGAACTATAGAGTGAACCCAAATCACTGGCCTGATACTGAAGGATTCTGATTAACAGTATCCATCTAAACTCTTTGAAAGAAAGGTTCCAAAAGGGTTCTTCGGCTATCCCATAGGAGAACCCTTTTTGGTTCAAGGTAGAACTCTTTTGGGTTCCATGTAAAATCCTCTGTGTAAAGGGTTTTACCTGGAACGAAAAAGGGTTCTACCTGGAACCAAAATGGGTTCTTTAAAGGATACAGGGTTCTCCTATGGGGAGAATGTACCTTCCTCCTGACTTTCAAGTCCACAGCACAACGCGTTCCTGAAGACCCGTATAGTAAACTTTACTCACATAATGGACTGGAGTTTTTTTGTTTGGTTTGACAAAACACCAACCAGAGGGACAATAACGTATGACCTTGTCAACAGACAACACTACAGCGTAAGTGGCATCCTTCTAAAGAGAGGTATAGTTAGATTGGAGTAACAATACACACAATATTACCATGCGAGGGTGCTTGCTATTCAATACCAAAACATGAAACCATATGCTTGGTCTGAGAAATGTATATTTGTTGTATTTTATCACAAATCTTTGACTTTGACTTTATCAATGACGAAAATAGAAACTAGTGATTTGATAACAACACTCTCTATGATGGCTAAAGGTCTGGGAGTGTAAATGGTGAGTAGTGACTCTGCCGCTGACTCTCCTGCCCTGCGACTCGGCCTGCCCTCCCTAATTGGCCCTTCAGAGCACTCCACCAATAGACGGAGAGTAGAGGGAGTAATTACAGTGGGTACACTACCACATGCTGAGGCACATGGGCGCTGACATCACCCTCTCTCTTGAACCCTTTAATTCTACATCGCACAATAAATATTTTACTTGAATACCAAGATCTACAAACAGCCTTTTGGAGTAACCAGAACATTCTGAATAGTACTAGGGGTAAGCTCTTGGTATTGTCTGGTACTGTTTGGAGAGTGTGAGTTAGATTTAGCTAATTATTAATTAATAATTTAGCTATTAGAATATTTTTTATGACAAAGTTGTATGTCTACAGATTCAGCATGTTGTGCATAGCACACACATTCAATATCCCAAGAAATGAACATCTGTCAATCTCTCCAGCTGTGTTTGAGATGGTTTTACAACTAATGGCGCCGGAGGAGATGGCTGCCGTTTTATGGGCTCCTAACCAATTGTGCTATTATGTGTGTTCTTTCACATTATTTGTAATTTATTTTGTACACAATGTTTCTGCCACCGTCTCTTACAAACGAAAAGAGCTTCTGGATATCAGGACAGCGATTACTCACCTCGTACTGGACGGGAAAAAAATATTCAACGAGTCGGACGCAAAGGATTTACTTCAGACACCCGACAAGGCCCAAATCCCCGTCATTCGCAGGTGAAAGAGACAGAGATATCGGGGACGTAGGTCGGGGTGCCTGGTAAGGATCCGACGGCGTATAGGTAATCCGCCTCTTCCATCAGTCCTATTAGCCAACATACAATCATTGGATAACAAAATTGATGCGCTACGATCACGAATATCCTACTAACGGGACATTAAAAACTGTAATATCTTATGTTTCACCGAGTCGTGGCTGAACGACGACATGGATAACATACAGCTGGCGGGGTTTACGCTGCATCGGCAAGATAGAACAGCTGCCTCCGATAAGACAAGGGGTGGCGGTCTGTGTATATTTGTAAACAACAGCTGGTGCACAAAATCTAATATTAAGGAAGTGTTGAGGTTTTGCTCGCCTGAGGTAGAGTATCTCATGAAAAGCTGTAGACCACACTATTTACCAAGAGAGTTTTCATCTATATTTTTCGTAGCTGTCTATTTACCCCCACAAATCGATGCTGGCACAAAGACTGCACTCAATGAGCTGTATAGGGCCATAAGCAAACAAGAAAACGCTCATCCAGAGACGGCGCTCCTAGTGGACGGGGACTTTAATGCAGTGAAATTTAAATCTGTTTTTACCTCATTTCTACCAGCATGTTAAATGTGCAACCAGAGGAAAAAAACTCTAGACCAGCTTTACTCCACACACAGAGATGCGAACAAAGCTGCAGAGATGGCTGTACTTCTGGAAGGTTCTCCCATCTCCACAGAGGAACTCTAGAGCTCTGTCAGAGTGACCATCGGGTTCTTAGTCACCTCCCTGACAAAGGCCCTTCACCCCCGTCTGCTCAGTTTGGCCCAGTGGCCAGCTCTTAGAAGAGTCTTGGTGGTTCCAAACTTATTCCATTCAAGAATGATGGAGGCCACTGTGTTCTTGGGGACCTTCAATGCTGCACACATTTTTTGGTACCCTTCTCCAGATCTGTGCCTCGACACAGTCATGTCTCGGAGCTCTACGGACAATTCCTTCGACCTCATGGTTTGGTTTTTTCTCTGACATGCACTGTCAACTGTGGGACCTTATATAGACAGGTGTGTGGCTTTCCAAATCATGTCCAATGAATTGAATTTACCACAGGTGGACTCCAATCAAGTTGTAGAAACATCTCAAGAATGATCAATGGAAACAGGATGCACCTGAGCTCAATTTCGAGTCTCATAGCGAAGGGTCTGAATACTTTACTTATCTTTGTATATTGTTTTTTGTGGTGTAGTTGTTTTATATAAGCCCTTGGGCTTCCAACCACACCTGCACATTGTTTAATTAAATGTTTTATCTGTATTGTTGTCTATCACTTGTTTTCTTTGGCGCAAATAAAAATAATAGTGACTAACTTTGCTGCGGGCTTGCATGGACACACACACACACACACAGCATGGTTAGTTCAGCATTTGCTTCTTTGTATTTTTTGGGGGCCCTTTGGCTTTCTAACCTGAGCTCACCTCATGTTGGGTCAGCAGCAGGCAAAGTCCCAGACAGACATGTCCATTTGGCCTCTCTCCTGAGCAGGGGAATCAGGAGCATATTTCTCCAACCCTGCAACACGAGGGAACACACACACAGAGGCAAGGTTGTAAATGTAATGCTTTTCCATGCAGCCAGTAACCTTTACATGTCAGATATAGTTTCTAGAGAAAATCACAATGAACATGTTCCCTCAATGCAGAGGAGAGGGGTGATCACATGATGCTTGTGAACAGAGGTTGCATTTAACATCGCTAAGTTTGCTTTGCAGTATTCAAATTGGCAATAACTTCAAGCAAATGTCTGCTCAACCTTTACATACGGCCACAAATAGCAGCTCAAACACCTTGATGTCACGTGACTGCTTCACACCACTTAGAAACGGTTTTCAGATCCTTCAGTGAAAAATTGTGGTAATGTCAGTTGACTGAAGATTTACATCTTTATATGCCATTAAATTAACCAACAATGGCCTACTCAGATCTGTGCAACATTGTTATTTTGAATGGGGGTTAAAAATAATTAGCAGCAGCAGTGGTGTGTATTATAATTATTTATCCTGCTACCAGTCACTTTCTCCTAATCCCCAGCCTACATGTAGATATCTACCTCAAATTACTCCAGTATCCCTCCACATTAAAATGTGGTACTGGCACTGACCCTGTATACAGTGGGGGAAAAAAGTATTTAGTCAGCCACCAATTGTGCAAGTTCTCCCACTTAAAAAGATGAGAGGCCTGTAATTTTCATCATAGGTACACGTCAACTATGACAGACAAATTGAGAAAAAAAAATCTAGAAAATCACATTGTAGGATTTTTAATGAATTTATTTGCAAATTATGTTGGAAAATAAGTATTTGGTCACCTACAAACAAGCAAGATTTCTGGCTCTCACAGACCTGTAACTTCTTTTTTAAGAGGCTCCTCTGTCCTCCACTCGTTACCTGTATTAATGGCACCTGTTTGAACTTGTTATCAGTATAAAATACACCTGTCCACAACCTCAAACAGTCACACTCCAAACTCCACTATGGCCAAGACCAAAGAGCTGTCAAAGGACACCAGAAACAAAATTGTGGACCTGCACCAGGCTGGGAAGACTGAATCTGCAATAGGTAAGCAGCTTGGTTTGAAGAAATCAACTGTGGGAGCAATTATTAGGAAATGGAAGACATACAAGACCACTGATAATCTCCCTCGATCTGGGGCTCCATGCAAGATCTCACCCCGTGGGGTCAAAATGATCACAAGAACGGTGAGCAAAAATCCCAGAACCACACAGGGGGACCTAGTGAATGACCTGCAGAGAGCTGGGACCAAAGTAACAAAGCCTACCATCAGTAACACACTACGCCGCCAGGGACTCAAATCCTGCAGTGCAAGACGTGTCCCCCTGCTTAAGCCAGTACATGTCCAGGCCCGTCTGAAGTTTTCTAGAGTGCATTTGGATGATCCAGAAGAGGATTGGGAGAATGTCATATGGTCAGATGAAACCAAAATAGAACTTTTTGGTAAAAACTCAACTCGTCGTGTTTGGAGGACAAAGAATGCTGAGTTGCATCCAAAGAACACCATACCTACTGTGAAGCATGCGGTGGAAACATCATGCTTTGGGGCTGTTTTTCTGCAAAGGGACCAGGACGACTGATCCGTGTAAAGGAAAGAATGAATGGGGCCATGTATCGTGAGATTTTGAGTGAAAACCTCCTTCCATCAGCAAGGGCATTGAAGATCAAACGTGGCTGGGTCTTTCAGCATGACAATGATCCCAAACACACTGCCCGGGCAATGAAGGAGTGGCTTCGTAAGAAGCATTTCAAGGTCCTGCAGTGGCCTAGCCAGTCTCCAGATCTCAACCCCATAGAAAATCTTTGGAGGGAGTTGAAAGTCTGTGTTGCCCAGCGACAGCCCCAAAACATCACTGCTCTAGAGGAGATCTGCATGGAGGAATGGGCCAAAATACCAGCAACAGTGTGTGAAAACCTTGTGAAGACTTACAGAAAACGTTTGACCTGTGTCATTGCCAACAAAGGGTATAGAACAAAGTATTGAGAAACTTTTGTTATTGACCAAATACTTATTTTCCACCATAATTTGCAAATAAATTCATTAAAAATCCTACAATGTCATTTTATGGATTCTTTCTTCTCATTTTGTCTGTCATAGTTGACGTGTACCTATGATGAAAATTACAGGCCTCTCTCATCTTTTTAAGTGGGAGAACTTGCACAATTGGTGGCTGACTAAATACTTTTTTCCCCCACTGTATAGCTTCCTATCTTATTTTGTATTAAATCTTATTTTTCAATTAGTTATACTATTTTTATGTTGATTACTGCACTCTTGGGTAGGGCTTGCAAGTGAAGTATTTCACTCTACTTTTGCATGTGACAATAAAACTTGAATTTGAACTGTACTGTATTACATGAATGGTAGCCCAGACTGGTCTTGTCTGGACACATTTCTTTGCATACCGATGCTCCATGAGCTGCCATGTTGTTGACCCATGTCCCCCTGAACACTGACCCCACTCTGTGGACAGAAGGAGGCTGGGGTTGGGGAGTGGGGTCTAGGCCCTGTTCTGGGGAGCACATGGCCCTCTGGAGTCATGGGTGAACTCTCCAACCCACCAAGGAGAATCTCATTTATATCTACTTTTCAGAGAGAACAGCATCACTAGTGATGTCCTTCACACCACAGAGAATGGATTAGTCCACAACCAATGGAAACACACTACAGAACAATATATGAAGCCCTCAATCCATATCTCTGCAATTGCTATCCATAAAGAACTGGATGCAGTCAACCAAATGTGTTGACGTTCACACTACAATTGAGTGGAGCTAGAGTAACCTAACTGGTCCCCTTTCTCTTGTAGCTACCAATGTTCCAGATGATCAAGGGATATGATTGATGAGACGTTGCATTATGGCATTAAAAACATACTATGATCATTTAGAATAAAGGCCTTTACCTCAATGGCTGAAGATGTCTATATGGCAACACTGGAATGGCTATTTTCATCCTACCGTCTAAACATTACTGTCCACAGCTTTACAATGGGTGGCATCTTTATCTCAAGTATCTCTCCAGGGTCTCAGAGAGTTCTGTTGTGTGTCCATGTGATGGTCTTCCTGACAGACGTCAACAGGAGACTGACAGCTGACAGTTCTTATTAAGCCTCAATGTCAAACCAGGATGAACACGCACACGCACGCACACACACACACATATACTGGAAAATGGGTTAGCTACAACAGTAAAATAAGATGAATCTATCTCTCGTGAAGAACAAATGATAAGAACAAATGAACAACATTAACAATATGTTATTATCAAGTATTCATATTTATTGATAGGAAATCAAGAACAATTGTACAGATCTCACTGTGGCATATATCCAAAAAGATGACAATGTAAAGTACATCTAAACATTACATAAGCCCACAGAAGTGTGAAAGGCAATTATAGCACTGGATTATTGATTTATTCATGAAAATAATATTACATGGAATTCATAAAAGAAAAATTATAATCTGTGCAATGAACCTGCTGAACAAAGCATGTGATTTCAGAAGACAAATCTAAAGACTGAATCTAGATAAGTGATTTCACTTTATGATTCATTAAAATGTATTGGACACACTCACACATACACTCTCTCTCTTACTGTCTTTCTAAGTGTGCTCGTGTGTTACTGTGGTTCTGTGGTTAACCGAGTCTGTGTGTTCCTAGCCCTACGGCAGGGTTTATGATAACTGCGTGGCACCCCCCCACCCCATTCCCTTTATGGCTTGTGTGGCTTGTCTCTTCGCATCTCTCTCCTGTACACTCCAACCCCCTCCTCTCGCTATGCGGCTACTGGCCCACAGAAGCTTGGATACTAAGACTCAACCATTATGGACAAAGAGCACTATGGCACAGGTCGACACAAAAGCTTGAATACAAAACCAATACAGACACAAACACAAACATAGTCACATTGATACTGTTTGCATACAGTGCCCACTAATGTTACGCTAAATTTCTATTTCCATTCCTGATATTATGAATGTTATCAGAGCCTGACTTGCGTTTTCTGTCTCATTTCCTTGTGGTAATAATCCATTAGCAGAGGCCAAGCTCAACCACACAGCTGTTTAATGATCCTGCCTTCTCTAGGAGCCCGCTGGGGCGTACCACGCATCACCAGGAAGAGGGGTGAAAGGAAGAAACTGTCTGCTACTGTATAGCTGCCTGTTTCCTATGACTACAGTATGTTCATAATGTGGACTAGATCACAAGGGTGTACTGTAGAGGGAACACGCATTTACAGACATGCATGTGCACAATATAAAACACACACACTCACACACGCACACACACAGACACACACACACGCACACAGACACACATATCTGCCGTTCATCTGCCGTTTGTTTGGTGTGGTGTGTTTTAGGGATCCCCGGCTGGTGGACGTCTGACTGCTGACATTTCCTCGCAATTCTACATGTAGAACAGAGGAGGCTGGTGGGAGGAGATATAGGAGGACTGGCTCATTATAGTTTTGGCAAGTCGGTTAGGACATCTACTTTGTGCATGACACAAGTAATTTTTCCAACAATTGTTTACAGACAGATTATTTCACTTATAATTCACTGTATCACAATTCCAGTGGGCCAGAAGTTGACTGTGCCTTTAAACAGCTTGGAAAATTCCAGAAAATGATGTCATAGCTTTAGAAGCTTCTTATAGGCTAATTGACATCATTTGAGTCAATTGGAGGTGTACCTGTGGATGTATTTCAAGGCCTACCTTCAAACTCAGTGCCTCTTTGCTTGACATCATGGGAAAATCAAAAGAAATCAGCCAAGACCTCAGAAAAAAATGTGTAGGCCTCCACAAGTCTGGTTCATCCTTGGGAGCAATTCTCCTAGAGATTAACGTACTTTGGTGCGAAAAGTGCAAATCAATCCCAGAACAACAGCAAAGGACTTGTGAAGATGCTGGAGGAAACAGGTACAAAAGTATCTATATCCACAGTAAAACGAGTCCTATATCGACATAACCTGAAAGGCCGCTCAGCAAGGAAGAAGCCACTGCTCCAAAACCGCCATAAAAAAGCCAAACTACAGTTTGCAACTGCACATGGGGACAAAGATCGTACTTTTTGGAGAAATGTCCTCTGGTCTGATGAAACAAAAATAGAACTGTTTGGCCATAATGACCATCATTATGTTTGGAGGAAAAAGGGGGTCGCTTGCAAGCCGAAGAACACCATCCCAACCGTGACGCAAGGGGGTGGCAGCATCATGCTGTGGGGGTGCTTTGCTGCAGGAGGGACTGGTGCACTTCACAAAATAGATGGCATCATGAGGAAAGAAGTTTATGTGGATATATTGAAGCAACATCTCAAGACATCAGTCAGGAAGTTACAGCTTGGTCGCAAATAGGCCTTCCAAATGGACAATGACCCCAAGCATACTTCCAAAGTTGTGGCAAAATGGCTTAAGGACAACAAAGTCAAGGTATTGGAGTAGCCATCACAATTCCCTGACCTCAATCCTATAGAAAATGTGTGGGCAGAACTGAAAAAGCGTGTGCGAGCAAGGAGGAATACAAACCTGACTCAGTTACACCAGCTCTGTCAGGAGGAATGGGCCAAAATTCACCCAACTTATTGTGGGAAGCTTGAGGAAGGCTACCCGAAACGTTTGACCCAAGTTAAACAATTTAAAGGCAATGCTACCAAATACTAATTGAGTGTATGTAAACTTCTGACCCACTGGGAATGTGATGAAAATAATACAAGTTGAAATAAATCATTCTCTCTACTATTATTCTGACATTTCACATTCTTAAAATAAAGTGGTGATCCTAACTGACCTAAGACAGGGAATCTTTACTAGGATTAAATGTCAGGAATTGTGAAAAACAGAGTTTAAATGTATTTGGCTAAGGCGTATGTAAACTTCCGACTTCAACTGTGCATACACATCACACACACAACAATAAACACAAGCACATTCACTGTACAGAGAAAGCAACCCATGAAGTTTGCTTTCTAGTAGGTAGAAACATCTCCCATTATGGTTTCTAGTCCTGGCCTTTTATATTCCAACAACGTGGACCAAGGCCACCACATACGGTATATAGGGCCTTTCAGCCATATCTGCAATGGCTTGGTACGTGCTAAAGCGCTATAGGGGGAAATAGATTGATAAGAAATCATACGATTCTGTCCTGCGTATTTAAAGAATGTCCTCTAAGGGCTCGGATATACCGGTAGCGTTTGCCGGCTGAGAGTACTTAGCACCTCTGAGTGGTTGAAAAACTAGTTTTAATGACTCCAACCTAAGTGTATGTAAACTTCCGACTTCTGACTGTGAGGACGCTCCCTTCTTAGTGAGCACTTTGTAATAATTAAGTGATGTATAAGACAAGTTAGCCTGGAGGACAGAGAGAGAGAGAGAGAGAGAGAGGGAGCGAGAGAGAGAGAGAGAGAGCAGCTTCTTTAACTGAACCTGTACCAATGTCGCTTCAACTTGAGAGAGGCAGGGGCAACAGTGAAGCTACAGTGAGGGAAAAAAGTATTTGATCCCCTGCAGATTTTGTACGTTTGCCCACTGACAAAGAAATGATCAGTCTATAATTTTAATTGTAGGTTTATTTGAACAGTGAGAAACAGAATAACAACAAAATAATCCAGAAAAACGCATGTCAAAAATGTTATAAATTGATTTGCATTTTAATGAGGGAAATAAGTATTTGACCCCCTCTCAATCCGAAAGATGTATTGCTCCCAAGTCTCTTTTATACAGGTAATGAGCTGAGATTAGGAGCACACTCTTAAAGGGAGTGATCCTAATCTCAGCTTGTTACCTGTATAAAAGACACCTGTCCACAGAAGCAATCAATCAATCAGATTCCAAACTCTCCACCATGGCCAAGACCAAAGAGCTCTCCAAGGATGTCAGGGACAAGATTGTAGACCTACACAAGGCTGGAATGGGCTACAAGACCATTGCCAAGCAGGTTGGGGAGAAGGTGACAACAGTTGGTGCGATTATTCACAAATGGAAGAAACACAAAAGAACTGTCAATCTCCCTCGGCCTGGGGCTCCATGCAAGATCTCACCTCGTGGAGTTGCAATGATCATGAGAATGGTGAGGAATCAGCCCAGAACTACACGGGAGGATCTTGTCAATGATCTCAAGGCAGCTGGGACCATAGTCACCAAGAAAACAATTGGTAACACACTACGCCGTGAAGGACTGAAATCCTGCAGCGCCCGCAATGTCCCCCTGCTCAAGAAAGCACATATACAGGCCCGTCTGAAGTTTGCAATGAACATCTGAATGATTCAGAGTAGAACTGGGTGAAAGTGTTGTGGTCAGATGAGACCAAAATCGAGCTCTTTGGCATCAACTCAACTCGCCGTGTTCGGAGGAGGAGGAATGCTGCCTATGACCCCAAGAACACCATCCTCACCGTCAAACATGGAGGTGGAAACATTATGCTTTGGGGGTGTTTTTCTGCTAAGGGGACAGGACAACTTCACCGCATCAAAGGGACGATGGACGGGGCCATATACCGTCAAATCTTGGGTGAGAACCTCCTTCCTTCAGCCAGGGCATTGAAAATGTGTCGTGGATGGGTTTTCCAGCATGACAATGACCCAAAACACACAGCCAAGGCAACAAAGGAGTGGCTCAAGAAGAAGCACATTAAGGTCCTGGAGTGGCCTAGCCAGTCTCCAGACCTTAATCCCATAGAAAACCTGTGGAGGGAGCTGAAGGTTCGAGTTGCCAAACGTCAGCCTCGAAACCTTAATGACTTGGAGAAGATCTGCAAAGAGTAAATGTTAACTGCCTTCCTTTTTCCTCCTGCTGGGTAATTGAATATTCACTGAGAGTCACATACAGTGCTTTGATTCTTTGTTGTCTACATGTCCATGATAGTTTTTTACATTTCTAACAATTATAAGCATAACAGGAAACTAGCTATGCATAATATAGTTTTTTTATTTGTAGCCTCTTAATTGCAATATGGAATTTGAAACTGTAGCTATGTTATTTTTGACAAAAAGTAAAATGATATTTTGTTTATTTGATGTGTACTGTTTGAGGCTAATGATAACAGAAAGGGAGGATCGCATATGGACATGTTTTACTATTGCAATGGCGTCCTGTCTTAATTTTTATATAATTGGACTTAGTAAATTAATCCATCTTTGAGTTTTACTTTTGGCCTGCAAGCGAACTTGACACAGTTCATACCATGTTTTGCCAACACTGGAATCATTTAAAAGAATCCCAAAGAGAGCATACATTTTTCACATGCAATGTGACACACAAATATCCGCTTTGTCTGAAGCCAGGAATTTTCTTAAAAAGTGGAAAACTCAAATACAGTTGGTTAATTTTTGTTTGCCGGTGTGACAGATGCAGTCCACACAGTGTGAGACAGCAACATTGGAAAGCATGACAAAGGAAAATCACATAGGTGACAGTATTTGAAGGAATTAATGTATGCAAATGAGGTGCTTGGGATGCATGGCTGGTGATGCCACTAATTTAATAATTGGCCTCAGAGCACCAGAGCTACATGTGCGTGTACGCCTGTGTGTGTGTATGTGCCAGCGGACATTTTAGGTCTACCCTCCTCACGCGCTCACGCGCTCACCACTGCCAAACGCCTTAAGATGGTGGCACCTTGAGGGAGAGACACTCCTTCAGTGAGCCAACCAGGCCCCCCTCCCTCTATCATGGCTCTTCATGACAACACTGGTCAAGCACCCCTCCCTAACCCCTGCCCCCCTTATAAATATGTAATTCCCCCCTCTCTAATAAGGATATTAGGGGCCGGCTCTGGTGCCTTGGCATATATGCATGAGTCCTCTCTCATCAAATTTGCATAAAAAGTCCAGATGCTAATGTTACCGTGGCGACTACTAGCAGTGCTTACTACTCTATATTCAGCGTAGCCATCTCCCAAGACAAGCCAACATTCCACATCATTTAATTGCGGAACAGTATGCTGTATGCAATTGGCTCATCGTATTCAAAACACATCAAGGCCTGAACAGTCAGCTCTTTAAAAAAGAGAAAGACTGGCCTGTTTTAATTGTAGCAGTGCTGCCGCTGTTTATGCGTATTTCAAGTCTCCTACAACCCCCTCCATAAAAACGGAAGGTAAAGTAGTCGGCATCATGCATTATGTAAAACATGGATTCTATAGTTATTTGAGCCATACGAATTTGTAGGTGGGTTCTACAACCATAGACCTTGCTCAAATACTTTATAAACATTTTCACATGAAAGACCCCTTTAACTACTAATATTAGATACTGTAACATTACTGCATGTTCAGAGTACGTATGAGCAATTGAATGCAAGGGAAAATCTAAAATTACTTTGTGATCTACCATTGCCTTAATAGACCAGAGCAAAATGATTGATATGGCAATACTTAAGGAAAAGTACAGTGTCCACACAATGTATGTCAGAACAGTAAAGCCACTAGGCGTCTCTGTTGGTTATTTGTAATTAATTGAGAATGAATAATGCAGTAACATGAAATACATTATTAACACGCATTCATCTCACGAGAGGATTCAAAGCATATTTCAAATGCAATTATACTCATTTATTTATAGCAGGGGTATTTGCATAATAAAAAGCCAGCGGAGCACAGAGATATTGAAAAGGACAGACAGGGAGGCAGTCAGATGGGTTTAGGCGTATACTGTTAAGCCGCCGCTCATACGTATGCAGCCAGAGTAGCTATTGTACCCGTCAATGTTCACAACATCAGTCATATTAATCTTGTTGCCGCAATAATTTCTGCTGCGTGTTGTTAGCATCATTAGCATTAGCAATTATGATGATGTAAGTGTAATGTAGCTAGCTAGCATTAGCATATTTGTTGAATTCTGTTGATCACTATATGGAATAGGTAGGGAGGTATGTTTGAAAAATAAATGTTATTGAATATCAATTATTTAAACGCAAGTTAACAATTGTTTACTATTTTGGCCTTTAATGGATTTTATATGGTTTTTTATTTTGTCTTTTATATATGTATTATCTAAGTCCATTATCTGAGTGTAAGAAACACTGTGTGGTTATGAGACAAACTTATGCATCCATTTTTGTACGTTTGAATGATGGTGTTTTAAAGACTGTACATCTTGCTTTGTTCCTCATCTAATTTAGCGTCCTTTAATTCAGAGTTTTGCTCAAACAATAAAATAATTATCAGATGTCCCATTTACGCGTCCCATTAACAAACAAACCCATAACATAAAAATACATTTGTACATTCTTAGAAAAAAAGGTGCTATCTAGAAACTAAAAGTGTTATTCATCTGTCTCAATAGGAGAACCCATTGAAAAACCCTTTTTGGTTCCAGGTAGAACCTGTTTTGAGTTCCATGTAAAACCCTTTCCACAGAGGGTTCTACATGGACCTCAAAATAGTTATACCTGGAACCAAAAAGGATTCTACCTAGAACCCAAAAGGGTTATCCTATGGGGACAGCCGAAGGACCCTTTTGGAACCCTTTTTTCTAAGAGTGTAGTCGTGTGGGGTCTAACAATACACTGACTGTCATTAATGTCCTATTAAGCTGACTGTGATCCAGTCATGTTTTGAAGGTAATTGCATGGACAGTGAGACATGGAGGTAGGTAGCTCTAATGTAGTGGTAGGACTAACACCATGTCCATGACCACCTCAACGCAGGCTGCTGGAGGGAGGGACACCGTGGCAGAGCACAGCATGCCCGCTGCTCCTCATACCCACGCTCAAGTGGCCATGCATGATGTCATTAAAAAGGGCCCAACCATGACATTCCACAATGGATTATTGGCCCATGTTATGGCTGGTTGATGGTTTAGGAGGAGGCAGGAGGCTGACCACAGTGGAACCAGTGGTAAGAAGAGCCAATGGTACTGTGTGTGTGGCTTTACTGCATGTGTGTGTGCACGTGACATGCTCAAATCAGGAGATGCACTGAAATGCACTGCATTGCCAAATGTTTGATGCAGATTGAAACTGGATCTACAGCGGCAGGCTGTCGTCACTGTGTGAGAGGAGCAGCCATATCTACTGTGTGTGGTCACCCTGTGCACTGCTAATAATATCCATCACACCACTGTTAATGGAGAAAAAGTCACCTGACAGGAAAAACATTGCTACACTTCAATGTGTGTGATGAATCTAAATTGAGCCCAGGAGACAAGGAGAGTGGCATTCTTGTCAGTTACACACACACACACACACACACACACACACACACACACACACACACACACATACACACACTCTCTGAAACCAGGAACCTGTCCTGCTCTAGCGGCGCTGATGCCGGCATGCGCACCGTGAGCTCACCTCCCGTTGCCACGGCGACACCAACCAGAGGGAAAAGCCTGGTGTGTGTGTGTGACAGAGGCCTGAGCGGGAGGAAGGAGGAGGGATTGAGGAATTCACATAGCGCTTGGATTGTTTAAGCACTAGTAACTTATTCAGTTACCAGGCCTTATCACGGAAACGCTAAACTGGCCCTTTCAATTATCAAGGCAATGTCTTTAGCCCGGCCGCCTGTTTATAATGGCTGGCCTGGGATTTCAAATGAGATGTATCAGAAATAGTTGTCCGACAAGGTGGATAATAGACACTTATACACACAATTGGGTAGTATCATGCATTACGTACATTTAACACGTATATACACAAACATATAGGGAATCATACAGTCATGCACACACTCACAAATATGACCACCAAATGAAACACACACGCAGACACACACACATTTTTTTCCCCAAAACAAAAAATGACACTAACAGCTGCATTGGTGCCTGAATTCTATTAGTGATGAAGAGCTAACCCAGTCTGGGGGTCGTCTGCTCATCAATGGTGGCGCTCTACAGCCGTGAATGCACTGAATTCATTAGTCATCGTGCACAGATGGTGTCTGGCTAACTGTCTCAAGTTCAAGTTCATGTCCAGGAGACACAGAGAGAGACATGCTGAAGCCAGACAGACCAGACGGTACTGAGACACAGAGAGAGACATGCTGAAGCCAGACAGACCAGACACTACTGAGACACAGAGAGAGACATGCTGAAGCCAGACAGACCAGACACTACTGAGACACAGAGAGAGACATGCTGAAGCCAGACAGACCAGACGCTACTGAGACACAGAGAGAGACATGCTGAAGCCAGACAGACCAGACACTACTGAGACACAGAGAGAGACATGCAGAAGCCAGACAGACCAGACACTACTGAGACACAGACAGAGACATGCTGAAGCCAGACAGACCAGACGCTACTGAGACACAGACAGAGACATGCTGAAGCCAGACAGACCAGACACTATTGAGACACAGCCATTGTTCCTCATCTACAGTACATAATGCAGAAGCCCATAGCCGTGGGAAGTAGGGGTGCTGAGGGTGCTGCAGCACCCCCTGATAAATCTAAATGAAAAAATCCACAAAATTAGTGAACTAGGCCTTTATTACTCCTGTATTAGCGGAGAATAAAACTCCTCAGCTGTCCCTATGCAATAAAACACCAGTGTTATGACAATACTTAGGCTATAATAACAGTAGCAACAGCATGATGACCATTTTACATCCTTTGTCTGGTATAGAAATTACCCGCATGGACCTCATCATAAAGTCACTACCCAGATTGAACTTGTATTGATTGTTAAGACATGAGCCCTCTGCACAGAAAGAATGCACATAAAAAATTGGCACACTGGTGTCAAATATGCTGATTGCTCGCCCAATGAATATGTAAAACATGCCATGGTTGCCATGGTTATGTTATTCAGCCAATCATGTGACAATAATGGCTGCAGAGCACTGTAAGTGTGAATGGGGAGGGAGGGGACAGAAGAGCCAGCGTTACTAAGCAGAGAGAGGCAACGTCATCACCACCCATCTCTACACGCATAGACAAATCAGACACCTATATTTCTCTGTGAGAATGGACCGACTGACTGGGGTTAACATCCGCTGTATGATACAGTGCTACATTATGGTGAAACATAGTGTATGATAGCCTACAAAGAACATGAAAGTAGGCTACTGCAAACCAGTAAGACATAAATGCAAGACACAAACAGGCTAGCATACACTGGATCATTTTTTGGGAATTCTACCCCAAAATGCATTGGGTGAGGAATAATTTGTTGAAATGGTAGACATGATTTATTGTAAAAAGTATCAAATGGAATTGAGGTGAAGTCACACCATTAAACATCTTCAGACTTCCAATGATGAAGAAATATTTTTATTCAGTCAATGCAGTGGCCTTTTATACTGTGGAGAATCAAATGATTTATATATGCTGGGTTACTTACAGACCTCAAGTTCTTATTTACACTGCGCTGACATTTAGTATGGCCCCAGACTAGAAAACAATGCAGCCATTCATACGTCTAGACGACGATTTCAAGCGACTTATCCTAGGACAATGAAACTTGGTTATTCACTGCTTGCCCAAATTGTGTTCTCAAATCTTCTTTCAGGCAAATGTATAATGAATGACCTGGCATTGTACACTGTCTTTTAAAAGGGTCGGAACAAGACACACTAGTTTTGTCTTACGGTGTGAGAAAGTCGGCAAGAGACCCATTTCAGCAAGACGGTGTTGAATTCAGCCACTGTGAGCCTGTTTAACATTGAACTTGAATAAACCTCTGTGCACTATAGCCTACCACTGCATATGCAGGCGGTTTAGGCCTATACATCTTCCACATAGGTCTATGACCGTTCAGTTAAAAACAACGCAGGCCAGCATTTGGGCACAAACATACCATTTCATACAGCTAATCAATCAAGCGCTATAGGCTATACAATCAAATAAAATTGTATTTGTCACATGCTTTGTAAACAACAGGTGTAGAGTAACAGTGGAATGCTTACAATAGGCTATATCATAACAAATATATTTAAAAAAATCAACCTTCACATCCATCTGAAAAGGCCTAATAGGCTACTAAGACTATCCTGAATATACAATATACCTATTCCCAAATAACAATTCATCAATTGGGCCTCCTGTAGCTCAGTTGGTAGAGCATGGCGCTTGCAACGCCAGGATTGTGGGTTCGATTCCCACAGGGGGCCAGTATAAAAAATGTATGCACTCACTAACTGTAAGTCGCTCTGGATAAGAGCGTCTGCTAAATGACGTAAATGTAATCAATCAATTAAAGGCACGTGTCTAGCCTACTCACAGAAGACTCTCATCATGCCGAAGAACACTAGAATAACAATAACCTCATCTACAGACAATAGACTCTACTAACATCCATTAAGAAAACAAACAGCCTAGGCCTAAACTGGCATCATAAATGGAGGCTATTCTCAAATGTAGCCTGAATAGGTCTTGTTGGAAAGTCATCTTTTAGGAACAATGGTTTTTACAACTCTATTGGGTTGCCAACAAAGCATTTAATTTTTATGACGTTTGTACAATTCTATCAAACTGTGCTACCATCAATAAAGAAACAAAACAACTATCCCGCTGGTCACCATGTGCATTGTGCATGCCATGTGCTCCCTTGATAGTTAATAAACAAATCCACTGGCGACTAATATAATTGCCTGTATAGCTAATATCATCCAACATGCAGAATTAGCAGCCCAAAAGCTATGCCTGCACCTTTAGGCTATTTCTTTCAGATGCATTTTATTCGGATGTAAAATAATAATCAGAATTAAATTAATATAAATGTTGCCTTTAGCTAGGTCTACCTCTATATAATATATATATATATATATATATATATATATATATATATATATATATATATATATATATATATATTAATTAGGCATTGTCTTAGAATTAAATGTAAGATTTTTAAAAAGTCCTTGGTCAAATTCAAATACAGAGGGCACATGAAGTGATGTAATCTATTCAATTCGTTATACTTCTTTAGGCCTATTGCATTGTTTGTCAAATTAATTATCATGAGTCGAACAATAGATCGGTGTTAGAGCGCTCAAGTAGGCCCATATACAATTCCATAATTTTAGAACATCTTTGTATGGATTCATAAACCCATCCAGTTTTAAGATAATGACCCACAATCCTCATTATCAGTTGCCTACAATTGGCAAGGAATTACGCATTCAAAACCGTTACTACTCCAAATTTGGAGGCCGCGTCGGCCGGGTGGGAAACATCGCCTCTTTCTATAGGGATGCAGATGAGTCTGCTGCACTTGACGTCTTTTCATGACCCATGTCGCCCCCTTCACCCCCACCCTCACGGCGCTGTCTGTCATATTCGGACTGGGCATGGCATTGCCACTTGCCCCCGAGCGTGGGAATGGGAGCGTCCAGTCGTTCACATCTCCAGCCCTGTGGTTAACAGAATCAATTAAGCAGCCCCCCCCCCCCCTTCTTAGCCCATACCCAAATCCCTCCTCTCCATTTTTGTCAGCTCTGTATACGTTCTAATTATTGCTGTTTGGGATGCCAGCGCCGTTTCCTGTTTGGAGTGCATCATGCTGAAATAAAAAACCGTAAACGTCAATCTCATTCTCAATGCTGGCCTACATTATCTGGGCCCCGTGTAGCTCTGTTGGTAGAGCATGGCGCTTGCAACGCCAGGGTTGTGGGTTCGTTTCCCACGGGGGGCCAGTATGAAAATGTATGCACTCACTAACTGTAAATCGCTCTGGATAAGAGCATCTGCTAAATGACTGAAATTTAAATTATCCAAACAGACCGAGTATGTATGCTATGGCTTGGACTCCCAGTCGGATATATTTTCTATATCATATTTACCACATTTATTATAGAAAATAACGCATTTCAAGAAGAATATAATAAAAACATGAACAAGATAGTGTGTGTGTGTGTGTGTGTGTGTGTGTGAATGCAACATTTACTCATGGCTATGATTAGCTATAGGCTACCTTAAGTTTTCAAATGTCCTAATACCACAAACATAAAATATACGCAATAAATCAATATAAGTAATACATCAATACAACTCTTTCACATTTCCAATAAGTGAACATGTCTGGTTAATGCTATAGCAATAATTTATAATTTCAAGTATAACGAAGTTATTCTTTTGTGCACCGAGTAGGCTTATGCATCTTGGTATTTCCATTTTATATTTCCAAGGTCCTCGATGAGTCTGGAAGTCGTTTTTACTTTCGGTTATCTAGCTTTATGACGGCCATCACACTCATACAGCTAGATAACCAAAGATAACAACCCACTTCCCATTCTTCAAAAATATTCCATAATTGTCTTCTGTTCTCCGGGCGTTGGGGATCGTGCCCCTGCTTTCAGGAGTGGTCCACCATACTTTGAGGCAAATAAACCAAAATATAGAAGTAGGTCTAATTTGACTCCCATTGCCTACATAATCCTATTTCATTTCCATATTGGCCACTTCCAAGGAATGAGTCCTCCAAACTCCCACAGACACACACGTCATTAAAAAAACACGACGTCCAAAAAATGACATATAATCCCTATGTTTAGATTATATCATATTCAGATGACATTCGCCAACATTACTGAGTTGAAGTAAAAGAGAGCAGTAGGCTGTGGTGCAGCCATCCTTGCACAGGCCCTGATTTGCAATGCAAATGAATCAATCCCACAAAAGGCGCTTTCGCCTCTTTTGGCAGGAAAAATATATATCCTGTGAGGCCAGCGAAGAAGATACCGAGGAGATGGAAAATCCGCCTGGTGAAAATGCGGAAATGACACAGGTAAAACGTCTCGATTGTTTTGGATTATGAAGAGAGGACCTCGTTTGTGGCCAAAATATTTCTGTCAAGTTGTCCGCACGTATCCAGCGTGTTAGAGGAAAGAGATGCCGAAGTCTGTAAACCAAGGGTTCCGTTCTGTTGGCTAGCTGCTGCCAACGGTCTGAAAGGAGTGGGGAAAGGGCCATCCCCAAGGAATGGGGGAAACGGGGAGGAGGGGTAGGCTTCCAATGCCAAAATCTGGACCAACCCGGCGAGGTCAAAGGCCTCAGACCACGGGAGTGTAAATTAATGATGATGATGTCATGAAAAATCGCTAATGCACGCTCCTATTCATGCACGAGCAGTGGCAAATCTCCTCGCGTCATTACCATGTGCACCGGAATAATTCGGTTTTCCACTAGCGGTCTGCACGCTTTTTCCAGAATGATAAAAAAGGACGGAAAGACTAAATGATTGTGCTATGGTATGAGAATGGTAATCTTGATCATTTTTGAAGCCAGTAAGGGTACAATAGCCAGCAGAATAAACCACCAAATACAAGAGCTCAAATCTATGGAGGACATATGACAGCATTCCAGGGCTGAGTAGAGCATCGTCCCTGTATTCTCGTCGCAGCTAGAACCGAGTAGGGTCTTTGATGTAGCATGGAACTGCTCCGGGTTGTCCGAATATACGGGTGTGACGGACAATGCGAATCGAGACACTTTCATTGACTCGATTTGAGTTGAAATCCTATTGGCTTTATGTTTTTTCATCGTCGTGACCGATGTATAAGCTACAATGGTTTCCAGGTAGGCTATACTGGCAATGTCGCATTGTCAAACAAGCATTCATTTTTTCTGCACAGTCACACACATAAAACGTTTAATCTTGTCTATGTATCAAACATTCTACAATTATATGTTCATATTTATCAGACCTAGTAGGACATTGAAATATTCAAGAACATAGACCTAATATTAATGATATGTTTTCATGCGCACGGACGTTTTTTTAGGCTATAGGAGCTAGGGCTGTATGACAAAGCTATTATCCATAGGCCTACTATATATATGGGTAGGGTAGCCTACTATGTTAATTTTTTGCAAGAATTCTCAGAGTTTGTGTGTGTGTGTGTGTGTGTGTGTGTGTGTGTGTGTGTGTGTGTGTGTGTGTGTGTGTGTGTGTGTGTGTGTGTGAATTGAGAGAGAGGGGGCAGAAGGGAGCAGAGAGGGAGAGATATCCAATGATAATCAGCAACGAGGTCCTATAAAGGTATTAGGCTACAATACACTAATATTAGGATGTCAATAACTAAACAAGATGTTTCCACGTTATAATAATTGAGGTTCCAAACGTGGGGTAAAACAATACAATGTTGTTTGGCTTAGCAGAGGTGATTTGCACAAAATGTGACTTTTCATCAGCCCCATTCATTTAATGATATGTATTCTATAAACAATGGCTAATTCACTGCATATATTCACTGCATCTAGGCCCCATAGCCTACAATCTTTGCACGTTCGCTAAAATGTTTTGCATTTCCATCTATGTCGTCCCATGCACCTGTTCACCTGTGTTGTTGCTGACCACCATATTATTGCATTGGCCCTATAGAAACATGTCGTTCAGGTGACCACCATATTATTGTATTGGCCCTATAGAAACATGTCGTTCAGGTGACCACCATATTATTGCATTGGCCCTATAGAAACATGTCGTTCAGGTGACCACCATATTATTGTATTGGCCCTATAGAAACATGTCGTTCAGGTGACCACCATATTATTGCATTGGCCCTATAGAAACATGTCGTTCAGGTGACCACCATATTATTGCATTGGCCCTATAGAAACATGTCGTTCAGGTGACCACCATATTATTGCATTGGCCCTATAGAAACATGTCGTTCAGGTGACCACCATATTATTGTATTGGCCCTATAGAAACATGTCGTTCAGGTGACCACCATATTATTGCATTGGCCCTATAGAAACATGTCGTTCAGGTGCTAACAGGAGAGACCGAATAGGTGGGAAGGCATCCACCCAGCTGCTCAGACAAAACACTTCTTAATCCTAAATTATATGACCACGAAACCCGGCCCTGTGCAATTATTACGCACATGGCACGCGGTTAAAATCTGACTGCACTTTAGTTGAATTAAAGTGTTCATGGTTAGCTTTACATTAGCATTCCCTAAAAGTGACACCAGTTGATTCAACTGACGTTTGAAGGCTAACAAAATGACCCTCCAAGAATGCACCAAGCAAGCAGTCTCTATCTAATAATATAGAATATTGTAGAATATAGTGAAAATAATCGATTTGTAAATCAGGGTAGGTTTAGGGTAAACCCACATTTCCTAAATCTATTTCTGAATAGATTGGAACGTATGCTACACAGGCCTCAACCACGCATTCGTTTTATCATACACCCCCACATACAATTTGAACAGTACCAAAGTAGGCTAATTAGGTAATTGAAGTTTCCCAATAGTTCTGACCTAATGTTATCATTCATACTATTTCTCAATTTCAACAGAAGTTTGTTTTTAAACATAAAAGTCAAGCTTCATCGTGGTTATTTTCCTTCAGAAGAATATATGCCAGTATAACGTGAACGTCCGACACCGTATACCACGGTTTGACATTGTAATAGACTATCGATGTAATGTTGTATGATTGTGATATGTAATTAAACTCATTCAAACCAACAATGTTAACTTTCTAAAAAGTGAATTTGTTTTATTCGTTTATTTGAATTAGTTTGCGTGTTGGAGCCTAATGGTACACAAAACCCCACAATATTATTTTTGTCAATTAGCCCACTGTACTGTAGCCTTCAAGAGTGAAATTAAGTATGTTTTACACGATACGATACAGAGATAGCCTACACAATATCACCATGAGACGCTGTGCAACCTATCTTTACGCATACGATGTAGTCTACATTCACTTTGACCCGGCTTAACGCACTGTTCGGAGCACTGCTCGGAGCAATTTAAGATATTTAATTCTCAGTTAGTTAAGAATCACAGCTGACCGTTTTAACTTCCAGCACATAGCCTACCTTTTACCAATAAAACTTGTCATAGCGCAATGACAATGCATTGAGAGGCGTTGGCTACTGTTGCACTGACAGTGGTTGCAACAAGCTCATGCCACCAGTCTGAATGAAGCTCCGAGTTTTCATCATGCTTATTTATTTCAGTTAATTACTATATCTACGAATGTGCCAACATGTATGTGCCAGGGAAGAGCACTAGTCCTACGAAGCACTGCCATGAACTTCACCTCCGACCTGCCCAAACACACCTCCGAGCTGCCCAAACACACCTCCGAGCTGCCCAAACACACCTCCGAGCTGCCTAAACACTAATCATAGCCTACATGGTCTTCCTCAGCTAGAACAAAATATTTATATAGGTCCACATCACGTCCACTAGCCGATAATAACCAAATGAATGTTGTCTATTATTCACCGAGTCATTCAACTTCACTCTAACTTTTCCGCAGATCAGACTGCATTGGCTTTATGCACATCAGACTGCATTGGCTTTATGCACATCAGACTGCATTGGCTTTACGCACAAGCGAAGGATAATCACCAAAGTTGCACTTACTTTCTCAAACTGCGCTAGAAGAGTCACCGCAATCGGCATCAGCAATCAGAAATCATCCCAGATATGAGACATGCTGTGTGGGACCCGGTGGACAGTCCGCCAAATATCCAGCCGTCCACGGCCGTCCCTACCTTTAAAATTGCCGCTAATACTCAGTGCATTGCGCGTGCTTCGGTTGCTCTGAGTAAACCCTGAGCATATTCCAAGCACATGAGAGAATGAGAGAATGAGAGAGGGAGGGGAGGGGAGGGGAGGGGAGGGGAGGGGGGGCGGGGGGGGAGCGAGACGGAGAGAACTTTCCCATAACATCTACAGCACCAAATAGAAAGTGCACAATTGAAGCTCTGAGAGTCTGCAAGTTCTTTTTTTGAGGAGGGGGGAGTAGTCCACCCTTCTGTGTGAGAAAGGACGTGCTCTGAAACTCAAACAAGTTCCCTCGCTCTTTTGTTGGGCACAAACTGGACAGGCATTGTTCGTCTTTTGGCGTGGACGTTCACCCGTTCCCAGACCAGAAGTGATCGCGGTAATGAATTTGCAGCAGGCTCTCCTTGAAGGCGTTATGACAAACGGAACGCATTTACAGTACTTCAGACAAAAGGGTGAAAATAATACAATGATACAATCCCAAACCAATACTAAGGTCGTCAGTAATAAATTAAAATCTGTGGGGAAAACATTTTATAACTCCACTCAAAATGTTTTTGGTGGGTACTTTTGCCTTCACCTGAGCATTTATGTTCGTTTGCATAGCCCCAAGTGGTATGATGTGCTTGGGCTGCCATATATATCCGCTAGCTAAACACCAAGGTAATACTAATATTGTTACTAACAAGTGTTCAACAAGTAATACAGGTAATGTAAAGTATTGCAATTATTATTGTTATTGTTATTGTTATTGTTATTGTTATTGTTATTATTATTATTATTATTATTATTATTATTATTATTATTATTATTATTATTATCAGTTGTTATTAGACTATCAACATATTTA